>NC_037679.1:114019920-114298205 GCF_003255815.1 Theropithecus gelada | reverse complement strand
AGGGGAGGGAAGGGAAGGGAAGGGAAGGGAAGGGAAGGGAAGGGAAGGGAAAACACTGACTGAAGACATCCTATCCCTGCAATGCAGAGGAATTACAGAGAATTTTTTTCATATCTTTTACATAAATAAAGGATCATTAATACACAACCAATTATTAAAAGGAAGCAGAGGCCAGGCATGGTGGCTTACACCTGTAATCCCAGCACTTTGGTAGGCCGAGGCGGGTGGATCACCTGAGGTCAGGAGTTCGAGACCAGCCTGGCCAACATGGTGAAATCCCATCTCTACTAAAAATACAAAAAGTAGCCAGGTATGGTGGCAGATGCCTGTAATCCCAACTACTCAGGAGGCTGAGGCAGGAGAATTGCTTGAGCCCAGGAGGCAGAGGCTGCGGTGAGCTGAGATCATGCTGCTGCACTCCAGCCTGGCCGACAGAGTGAGACTTTGTTGGAAAAAAAAAAAAAAAGGAAGCTGAAAATTTTGGCTACTTGCCTTTGAGTCTTGGTGAACATAGGAAAAACAATTCTTGACGACCCCTTTTTCCTTCTGCCCAATGGATGTTGTTGTAACTTCCCTAAGTAATCTTTTGGTGTGGGTTCTCAGTACTGTGTTGCTATAGCTACTGCTTTAGTACAGATCTTCATTATTACCTGGATAATTATAAGTCTCTCCTCCCCTTCCTTTTGCCTGAACCTCTCTGCAATCCCTCTTCCACATGACTGCAAAAATGATATTACTAAACAAAACGAGAAGTACTTATACAGCTTTCCAGTCTCTTTAGCACAAACTCCAGACTTCTAAAAGGAGAAAGCCATTCAAAACTGGCCTAATTTACCTCTCTAGTGCCTTTCTCTTAATTTTCCCACGTTCACATCTCATGCTCCTGCTGCATGGGTTAAACATGTGTATTATACAAGGAATTTAGCCAAAGATTACAGAGCTGAGAAGCGAAATATACTAACAACAACATTGTCCACCGAGCTGTTTCACCCTGGTGAAAGAAATTAAACCTTGTATGAGAGCGGATAAACTTTAGAAGAGAGATAACTGTTCTTGCCATATCTTTAGCAGGTAACAGGTGCGCCTTGGGAATTCTGAGGTTTGTGCGCTTGCCTGGTGGCCATTAAAGCTTCTGTCTCTTACCTGTATTTCCTCTCTCTTTCCTGGGCCTCTCTGTCTGTATTATAAAAGACCAAAGGAGCCACTCTCAGATGGTCCTCTAAAGTACTATCTGGTCCCAGGGCCTGTTTTTGAAACTTTCTCCTGATGTCAGAAGCTGCCTGGGTAATAAATGTATCCTTTAGACTAGTTGTCCCTCGACTGAATCAGGAGACGGAGAGGTGTGCTTTACCACAGCCTCTCTTAGCCTTTCCAGGAAGGCCGTGGGATTTCCATCAAATCCCTGGTTGATCATGGACAATTTAGTATAATTGAGAGGCTTGGTCCTAATTCTGCGTAAACCTTCCATTACGCACACTTGAAAGTGTTTCCTCTTCCAGGCTTCCACCTTGTCATCGGGATGCCATTTAGGGTCATCTATTGGTACTGCTTCTCTTCTGGTTGGATAATATTTGCCCGCTTTCCTGACACTATATGTGACACAAAGCTCATCCCCAAATCTCTCTGCTGCTTGCAGAGTAGCCTGCTTCTCAGTGGCCATTGGGGTCTGATTCAAAAGTAACCTAATGTCTCTCCAGGAGAGTTCAAATATTTGAGGGAAATTCTGGAAAGCGTCTATATATCTATCAGTATCATCTGAAGACTTGCCAAGATTTCCCCTTAATTTCCTTTTAGTCCTATAGGAAGACGGAGACCTGAGCCTTACTGGGCCCAAATTCACTGGGCATCTGTTGGAGGGGCAGGAGTGAAACGGGGGCTTGTTTAGGGCAAGGATTTTTAGGAGGGGGCAAGTGAGAGGCTGAAGCTCTATAGGGAGGTCAGGGTAGACCTGGAGGAGTAAGACTTGAGGGAGCCAGCTCCCCTTTGCTAGGAATCCTAAGATAGATCTCAGGGAGGAAGCTGACTGCCATTTTCCCCCAAAACAAAGCCTGCACATGTGGGGCCTCAGACCATGTGTCCTCACGTCTACAGAAAAGTTCCAACTGCTGGATGTTATCAAAATGAATGGTCCATTCCTGAGGCCAAGCCAGTCCTTCCTGCAAATCATAATTTGGCCAAGGCTTTGTGCAGAGGGTTATGAAGCATTTTTCCTCCAGGTCCTGAGGATAAAAACAGTCCCAATGGTTCAAGATACACTCTATAAGAGTATAAGCTGGGAGTGGTGAAGAGAACTGATTGCCCATTCTGAAAGACAGGGAATAAGGGCTCCCTCATTCCCTTCCTTCCTGCAGTGAAAACTTAGGGTGTGATGGAGAGAGAAAGCAAGTATCCTCCCTTCACTTTCCACCCCTTCTCCCTGAACCGGCCATAGGTACCACTGCAGTATATACCCATGAAGCAGGGAAAACCACCCTCACCAACGCCTCCGTTTCTCCCTGCTGTCACAGACTGAGTTCCCTGGGCCTTTTACGCCATGAAGCATGGCCTCCTTCCGTGGGGTGGGCTTCAGCACACTCCTGTTATTTTAAGACTTTGCTTTTGTTTGTATTGTTGCTTCCACCTGGAACACTCTTTTCACTTTGTCCACTTCGCAAATACAAGCTCATAATCATCTAAACTACCATCCAAAAGACACACAGCAGACTAATACATATAATGAACTGCTTCCTTCTTTTTCCCCATAGGTACATATTTTTATGAAAAAGCCACAACACTTTATTTATTGTTTTTATTTATTCTATCACTCCCACTGGATGATAAACCTCTTGATAGCAGGGACTCTGTCCTATTCATCTCTTGTTCCATAGTACCTAGCCCAGTGCCCAAAAATAAATATTTAGTGATTAGGCTACAAGGAAGAAGAAGAGAAAAGACAGGAAAACAGAAAGGATTAAGTCTACTTTCACTTTTGTTTTAGGCCTCTAGAATATAAATCCCTAGAGAGAAAAATCTCTGAAAGACTATAGAGGAGGGATCTCTTGTCTATATTAAAAATGCTTTTGCCAACAAAAACATTTGTTGCAATATAGTGAAGTTTATATATTGATAGATTTCTTCTTCTTCTTCTTCTTCTTCTTCTTCTTCTTCTTCTTCTTCTTCTTCTTCTTCTTCTTCTTCTTCTTCTTCTTCATCTTCTTCTTCTTCCTCTTTCTTCTTCTTGTTCTTCTTCTTTTTTTTTTTTTTAAACAGGGTCTTGCTAGTGTGCAGTGGTGTGATTATAGCTCACTGCAGCCTCAACCTGCTGGGCTTAAGTGATCCTCCTGCCCCAGTCTCCCAAGTAGCTGGGACTATACGTACGAACCACCACACCTGGATAATTTTATTTATTTTTGGAGACATGAGGTCTCACTTTGTTGCCCAGGCTAGTCTTGAACTCCTGAGTTCAAGCAATCCACCTGCCTCAGCCTTCCAAGTTGGTGGGATTACAGGTGTGAACTACCTTGCATAGCTGATTATTTGATCTTGAGTTTTCATATGCAAGATTTTAGTTATCCCAGAAATAGCATTTTCTTCAGCTGGCTTAAAAATATACTGCTAATTGCTGGAGAATGAAATCCAAGACATTTGCATTCTTATTCTGCGAACTAACAAAAATAAATTTGAATAAATGAATTATTTTTGTTATATATCTACTTCTTCCCCCAATTGCTGACTTGAGTCTTAGTAAGAAATGAGTACAAACATCTCAAATATATTTTCTGTCTTAAAATATGTAGTATTTATTTTAACTATTTATTCAATTTATATTTTGTTCTGGCATCTAGTAGGGCCTCATTAAATGAACCTCTTTTCTTTCTTATTCTTCTTTCTTCCTTCCTTTTCTTTAAAGCTCCTCCAACCTATAGTTTAACAAATATTCTACATTCTGCCCATGAAGTGTTTTTTTTTTTTTTTAATTTTTTGAGACAGGGTATAGCTCTGTCACCCAGGCTGGAGTGCAGTGGCACAATCTTGGTTCCGTGCAATCTCTGCCTCCTAGGCTCCAGCAATCCTCCCACCTCAGCCTCCAGAGTAGCTGAGACTACAGGCGCTTGCCATCCTGCCCAGGTAGTTTTTGTATTTTAAGCAGAGATAGGGTTTCACCATGTTACCCAGGCTGGACTTGAACTCCTGGGCTTAAAGTGATCCACCTGCCTTGGCCTCCCAAAGTGTAGGGATTACAGACATGAGGCACCAACTTGGCCCCGGCCCTAAATATCTTTTAATGCCTTGCTATCAGCATAACTTTGGCTATTCTATCCTACCGACATTATACCATCTAACTAATCAAAAACCTTTGAAAGTACTTATTATTGAAATATCATTGTTGTAGATATAGAAAATTCTTGCTAATAACTCTCAGGTCAGCCAGTTCTGTAACTTTCTTCTTCCTTTTCCTTTGCTTCTTTATCATGTTTGACACTTGAATTTTTTTCTTTTTTTTAGAAAGTCTTTTATCTTTTGGCATCTATAAATATTGCTTTCCCAGTTGATAAAATACTGTCTAAGATTGTTTGTTGGGGGGATGCCTGTAAGGGCCACCTCATTTCTCCTGGCCTGAAGAATTTAATTTGACCATTGATGCTAAGCCAAGAGTCACAAAAACTAGAGAGATGAAGGTCTGAAGAATCAAGTCAATCCTGTGGGTAGTCTCACAAGAAAGTAGAGCCTCCTACCCAGATACTGAACCCTAGAGCATCAAAATTTCACACAGACTTTTGGGGGCTCAGAACCATTATGCCCCCCAAATCCTTCTCCTCTCCTTTAGTCTGCTTTGTCTCTTTCGGATGAGATATCACAAAACAATATAAACTCACCGTGTCTTATTTGAAATGTGGATTTAACACATACTGAATAAATTGAATGATAGTTTGTTATATTATTTTTTCAAATGTACTCTTTTAAAGTAACTTTAGTTTTATAAGTTTTTTTTATTTTTGAAAGGATATTCCCTGAAATAAAGCATATATATTACATTTGTTTAAACACACACATATACATATACATAATATATTATTTCTGGACCTATAGGCTGTCATCAAAACACATATTTTAAACTACATTTTCTAAATTAATTTTCAAAATGATCAACCAAGAGATATGTGATATCTATTTATATATGAGATAACTCTATCTACCCATATCTAGAGAGAGAGAAAGAGATACAAATGTCTATGTATGCCAAAATGGCCTTAGGATAGTTTTCAAACATAACACCCCAAATATCTCAAATATTATAGTTATGATAGAAGTTGTTGAGTATACATGAAAGATTGAAATTAGAAAATTAAAAATTCTCATTTCCGTTAAAATTGCTAATACATATTCTATTTGATTTTTTAAATTTCAAAAGTCTTGTTTCTTATTTTCTGGTTTTCTCTCTACTGAAACTTTAGAGATATATCACGAAATGTTTTGTTAAACAAACCATTTGGCATTCTGTAAACTGAAAAACCCAGTTACACTGAATTTAAACATTTTGAAACCTTATTTATGTCAAACTGATTTACCACTGAGGCTTTATGTGTTCTTATCTCTCAGATCTTCTCCAGCAAGGCAAGTCCTTTGATTTAAGCCTGAGAGTTGTAAATATAGTCATAAGATTTCTTTTAAAAGTGCTTCCAAAACATTGTTGATCTTAAAATATACTCTTCACGTAGTCTGACTTCCATATTCAAATGCTAACCAAAGAGACTGCTTTATGCTAGAAGCTCTTGGCTTGAAACTCTACTTAGTAACTTGGAATACAAATAAATAATTGTGTATTCAATTATACACACTTAGAGAAAAGGTAGAGACAGCAATAATTATCTACACGAAATTAGACCTAAATTGTACATGGAAACACTGCTAGTTCCCTGTGAAAATCCACTTCTAAAACAAATATAACAACAGCATGCAAACCCATACACTTAAATAAATATCCACTGAAATGAATATCCACTGACAGAACGTGTTCCCAATTTAGTTTTAAAGGAATCATGGGAAACACTTCATAGGTTCATGTATGAACGCAATAGATAGGGCGGTTTATTATTTTGAAGCAGGTAGCACATAACCTGAAACTGCAGTTTTCATGATTTCAGAAAAGACAAAGTACACCCTACATATATCTCAGGGTGATTTGGAATGAAGCCAAAATACATGGCACTCGAGTTCTCCGGGTTAAATCATCATATACTATCAATCTGAACAACAGTGATTTAAGTCATTCGCCCTGAAAGCAATTTAGAAAGAAACTCAAGTAAAGCTGATTAGAACAAGTCCAACATTGTTGTTAGGAAAGAAAAAAGGTGGGAATTTAATATTTTAGAAAAACTCTGAAGTATGCAGCTAAACAAAAACAGTGTCTAATTATTAAAAGTCAGATCTTTAATAATGGGTCATTTAGGTGCTTTAGAAGTAGGTCTTCTGCCATATATTTAAAATACTTATTTCTAACCCAGAGAAAAGCAACAGAACAAACAATCCAAGTTAGTCAACCCTTAACTCTAAAATAAGCTGAATTCTAAAAACATAATTTAGTATTTTTAAAATACTTTATACATTTGAATTTATATTTAAATAAAACTCAGTCTTGTTTACAAAGTTGAAGAAGTCTTGGTTTAACGATTATTTTTTTAAGTCAGTTAATAGGGAAGCAACTGGAACACAGTACAAACATCTGGTGGTAATCAAATAAATGTACCTTTTTAAAATACATGTACCCATAGCTCTGAGGGATTTTATTGTTCATCAGTGGAAACCCTTTTTTAACAACTACATTTGATTCGCCACAATCATTCATGCTCACAAACATCCAAACCAAAAGTGAATAAATATTTTCATCCTGTATTAGCAATATTATAAAGGCCTCGGCGTGATAATGAAGTGAGAAACATTTACTGGCATACCAGGGTGGTGTCAAAATAGTGGTAACCTTTGACAACAAAAAGCTTAGTCAATTCCCAGTGACAGTTGCTTTCTGCATCAAAGATGAAATCAACATTACCTCAGAAACCATCATAAGATGCTGCAACCTAAAATGGTACCTATCTTGAAATGTATAAAATAGAAAGAGCACTTTTAGTGAGAAGAATTTAATCATTTTTGAATGCATCATGGCATAATATTTGAAACTTCAGGCATATTGAAATATTTAACTCCAATTGCTAAGACTGCACCTCTGAAGGAGTTACATGTTTGTTGAAATATATGGTATTTAATTAGGGTAAACTAATTAACTATTAAGTACTACCAATTACCATTTATCTTAATTCTTTGGAAAAGAAAAAAAACATTGTAATAAAACAATTAGAGGGATGATTACACAAATTTGTATCAGTCCCTTCAAAACTGACTACTTGTTTGTAAGATCATAACCCTGGGCTTTGCCCTTTGATAAGTAGGATGGCAATTATCATAAGATTTTTGTTTGATAACCTCTGAGAATCAGTAAGAAGAAAGTTTTTTTCTTTGTGCTAACTGAGCAGCAAAGCAGATAAGAAACGCACTTCATTGTTACATTGTTTAAAGCCGTAATTCATCATCCCTAAAAATGGAAAAAAATTCGAAGTTAATTTACTGGAACACAATCAAGTGTCCTGTAATTCAAGGAAATAGGTATTATACTTCTACACTTGGCTTTTTTGATGACTAGCTGTGAATCTGAAAAACTTGTTAAGCCATTTAACTGCCAAATCTTTAACTTCACAAAATACATGATGTAAAAATAGATGAGAATTATATATGTAGTGTGTAAAAATTCTCATAAAAAATGAGCTGTGCAAAATGCTATAAAAATCAAGTTTAAGAAAATGGTTATTTTAATGGAACAAAGGCATATTGACAGAAATCCTTTTAAAATAATAGAAAGATATCCCAAAAGGCAACGTATATATTTTGCCCAAATAGAATACAATTTCAGAGATATATAGGGGATGGTTTAAAGTTTTTATATTGCTATCACAAGCCTATTTTCTTTAATGGTACTGTATTTGATATAGATAAAGAATACATAGGAATAAATGTCACTACTCCGAAAACTAAAAGTGAATTTAGAGAGATATACCTAGTTAATAGGTCAGAAGGCTTGATATTATTAAGACCTGAGCTTTTCTCAAATTGATCTATAATTCCACACAACCATATAAAATCTTCAACAGGGTTTTCCTTTTGCTTTTGTTTTATTTTGTGAAAGGATTTGACAAACATTATAAAATTCTCTTGAGAATAAAAGGGATATAGAACAGACAAAACAACCTTGAAAAAGAACAAAATTGGAGGGTTAATGACACCTGATTTCAAAATTTATTACAAAGCTGGGTAATCTAAGAAAGTATGGCATTGGCATCAAGATAGACATATCGATGGAACAGAATAGAGCATCCAGAAATAGACCCACACATAAATATTTTTTTCACAAAAATGCAAAGGCAATTCAATGCTGAAAGGTCAGGCTTTTCAAGTGGTGTTCAAGCAACTGGAAATCCATAGGCAAGAAAATGAACTTAGATCCATACCTAGTAGCCTATATGAAAGTTAACATACGAGGCAGGTGGGTCACGAGGTCAGGAGATCGAGACCATTCTGGCTAACACAGTGAAATCCGTCTCTACAAAAATACAAAAAAAAATTAGCCAGGCGTGGTGGTGGGCACCTGTAGTCCCAACTACTGGGGAGGCTGAGGCAGGAGAATGGTGTGAATCCAGAAGGCGGAGCTTGCAGTGAGCTGAAATCGCACCACTGCACTCCAGCCTGGGTGACAGAGCGAGACTCCATCTCAAAAAAAAAAAAAAAAAGTTAACATACAATGGATCATCAATCTAAATGTAAAACCTAAAACTATAAAATTTCTAGAAGAAAATCTTTGTGATCTGGGTTGTCAAAGATTTCTTAGAACACCAAAAGCATGATCCATATAAAAAAATTAATGAATTGGGCTTAAATGAAATTAAAAAGTTCATTTTTTTTTTTCACCAAATGGCAGATTAGAGGCATTGCTAGCATGCCTCTCTGACTTGGAAGAACAAAATAGCATGTAGATATTCACACTGTGAACCTTTTTTGAAGAAGCAATGCAGGAACTAAACAGAAAAGCTGAAGGAATCCACAGACTCTTTGAAGGAAACAGCAGGCTGCAGTCTATACTACAGTCTACACTGTGAGTCAGGTAAAGGGCTACAAGTCCCCAGAGTAGGAGCGGGAAGAGATTTTCTCTATGATACATACCCCTACCAAGGAGCCTAAAAGTCCAGGCCACAGGGGAAGGCCTTATCCTTACTCAGTGCAGGAATTGACTTGGGGAGGGTCATGGAATATAAAAGTAGGAGCAGCTGTGGGAAGACCGTTGCATGTGTTCCCAGTCTCCAGCATGAACCAAGGGAAGCCATTCCATATTTTTCTCACAGGGAACCTTGTGGAGGTCAGCCAATTAGTTGAGGCAGTGGTTGCAGGTTGAAAGAAGCCCCATTTGGGTTTCATGATATAACCTCTGGTGGGCACAAACTCCCTTGGCCAGGGCCAGTGGGAGGCCAGTGAAAAGTGGATTGCAGCTATGAGTGCAGGAGCTGGGTGCCCAGCTTTGTGGATGGACTGAGACTGATGTGATTTGAAAGCCAGGTTGTTCTCTCCATGGAAAAAGCTTATGACATGGAGCATTTGCAAGTTCTGAGTGCAGGTTGTCTGGAAATTAGCTCACTGTTGCCAGTGGAACAGGGCAGGAGTGGATCTGCCTCACCGAATGCCTGGGATCTCTGTGGGGCTTACTGACACGTGCTATTCCCCACTCCCTGTACAAACCCTTGTGTGCTGCAGAGGCAGCGACAATCCCCTCTGGAACATTTGACCTGAAAACCAGCTGCATCCTCCAGCATCAGGAGGGGTTGTACTTGCCCTGCATGTGGAGACTCAGAGTGCAAACTCACCTGACCCAGCCCCAACCGGGCTTTGCCCTGCCACCTGCCTTTATGTCCCAAGAGGATATAAACTCCTGGGAGCTATACGACCCCCCCATTGCCTGAGAAACCAGGGTACCCTCCATCCCAGACAAAACAAGGCAAACAAAAATCCCACTGCTACTATCACGGCTGGTGATCTTTTACAAGCACCACCTCCTGATCAAAGGCTCATAAACATAGTCCATTACAGCATCTCCTGGTAGAACAACACTGTGCTCAAGAAGGAGAAGACTGCGGTGTAACCTCAATATCACCACTGCTTATACCACTCAGGCTAACCAGGAGGTCTTCAGTCTGTCCACATGACCAGTTCTTTATCACTATAACCAGTGTGCAAGAAAGCCAAAACACTAAGGCTATATATAACCAAGGAATGTCACAGAGTCTATGTCATTCTCCTGCCACCTTCATTAGAGCTGGTGCTGCTACCTATGTTGGGAGACTTGAAGACAGGTCACATAACTGGATCCCTTGAAGACATTCCCCAGCACCAGCCTGGAATGTGGCAATTTCACTGGGTGGCTAGACCCAGAGGAGCAACAACACTCGCAGTAGTCTGGCTTACGGAGACTCCCACTACTAGGGGAACGGCGAGTGCACAACATCAAGGCAACACCCCATGGGACAAAAGAATTTAGATGGCAGGTCTAAAGCAATGAATCTTTTTGCTGGCAGGAAGCTTCTTTCAGCAGAGGCACAGTTCCAGTGCTGGACTCAGCAGGGAAACTGCAGCCCTAACCCAACAGTCAAGACAGTCCTTGTGTGTTTGAAGGGTCTTGGAGAACGGGATATCTTTCCCCCACCGTACAACACCGCAGGCATAGCTGGGGATTCTCTCATGGGAGCTTGGCATGAGTGCAACTATAGACAGCCTTTCTGGAACATGTCAGGATGACTGTATCCCTGCAGAAGGAGCGTGCTCCAGGTTCAGGCTTGCATGAGAGACGGAGTCCCAGTTCCTCTCTACTTGAAACATCAACATTCCTACAGATGAAAAGAAGTGCCTCTCTGATCTGAATAGCCAGAGCACTGGGGCAGGAGCGTGTCTGAGAGATACATAGCTTTCCTACTGACCTGGTAGGGGAGCTGAGGTGGCTCCAACTCTTCCCCCTCATAAGATATCAGTGTGATTCACTGAAATCTCCTCCAGCCACCTCTGTCAAGGCTGGGACCTCTGCTCACCCTTGAATGTTGCATTTACCCACCTGCTTTAGCCACATCAAGTTCCTACCCAGGCATACCGCCCCTGCTAGCCTGAAGCCTAAACCATCAAACCAGTAAATAAAATACTAGGGAATAATAAATAAATAAATAAGTGCACAACACAGGTTATGAGATAAGCTTCCAGAGACCTCTACCCTTCCAACCTCATAGGAGACAGTGAACTTGCTCACACACTGAGCACATCGCTACTATAAGCAGCACATGAGAAAGCCATTATACAAAGACTATCTATAACCAAGGAGCTCGTACAGAGTCTTCAGCCATGAATGCACCAAGAATCAAATTAGCCTATAATTAATCATAAGCATTAAATTCACATCCTTAAGTGGAAAAACATTAAAAACAACACAGTCAAATAAAACATAAATTCAAGAATAATTAGAAGAAATAGTCTACCCAAATGCGAGGGAACCAGAAAAGTAACTCTGGTAATATGACAAAACAGGGTTCTATAACACCCCAGAAAGATCACACTAGCTCCTAGCTCTCTAACAATGGATCCAAACCAAGATGAAATCTTTGAAATAGCACTAAAAATACAAAAATTAGCCAGGCGTGGTGGCACACTCCTGTAATCCCAGCTATTTGGGAGGCTGAGGCAGGAAAATCTGTTGAACTTGGGAGGCAGAGGTTGCAGTGAGCCGAGATCACACCACTGCACTCTAGCCTGAGTGACAGAGCAAGACTCCATCTAAAAAAAAACACACACACACACACACACAAAACAGATGAAGAATTCAGAAGGTTGATTATTAAACGACTCAAGGAGATAGAAAGGTGAAAAACAACATAAAGAAATTTTAAAATCAGTTCAGGATATGAATAAAAAAATTTCTAGAGATATATATATCATAAAGAAGAACCAATCAGAACTTCTAAAAATAAAAGACACACTTAGGGAATTATAAAATGAAGTAGAAAGTTTTCATAATAGACTAGAACAAGTAGAAGAAAGAATTTCAGAGTTTGAAGACAAAGCATTTGAGTTAACCCAATCGGATGAAAATAAAGAAAACACAATCAAAAGAAATGAACAAAATCTCCAATAAATACGGGATATGTAAAACAGCCAAACTTAACAATACCCGGTGTTCCTGAGGAAGAAGAGAAAACTTATTTGAGGGAATAGTTGAGAAAAACTTCCCAGGCCTTGCTAGAGATTTGACTATCCAAGTCTAAGAAGCTCGAAGAACTCCTGAGAAATTCATTGCAAAAAAATCATCACTGAAGCATATAGTCATCAGGCTATCTAAAGTCAACATGAAAAGCAGTAAGACAAAAGCATCAGGTAACCTATAAAGGAAAACCTATTAGACTAACAGCAGACTTCTCAACAGAAACCTTACAAAGCAGAAAGGATTGGGTTCTTATCTTCAGTGTCTTTAAACAGAATAACTGTCAGCTGAGAATTTTGTATTTAGAAAAACTAAGTTTCACAAATGAGGGAGATATAAAGTTATTTTCAGACAAATAAATGCTCAGGAAATTAATCACACCCAAACCAGCGTTACAAGAAATGCTAAAAGGAATTCTAAACCTTGAAACAAAAGCTTAATATTCACCAAAATAGAACCTCTTGAAAGTTTAAAACATACAGGGTCTATAAAAGAGTAACACAAGAAAAAGTACGAGCTATCTAGATAACAATTAACATGACAAAGAGAACAGTACCTCACTCAGTATTAATGTGGAATGAAAATGGCCTAAGTGCTCTGCTTAAAAGATGCAGAATGGTAGAATGGATTAAAAAAAGAAATCACAAACCAAATATCTACTGTCTTTGAGATTCAACTAATATGGAAGGATTCATATAAACACAAGGTAAGGGCAGCTGCGGTGGTTCACTCCTGTAATCCCAGCACTTTGGGAGGCTGACACAGGTGGATCACCTGAGGTCAGGAGTTCGAGACCAGCCTGACCAACATGGAGAAACTCTGTCTCTACTAAAAATACAAAATTAGCTAGGCATGGTGGCGCATGCCTGTAATTCCAGCTACTCGGGAGGCTGAGGCAGGAGAACCACTTGAACCTGGGAGGTGGAGGTTGCAGTGAGCCAAGATCACGCCATTGCACTCCAGCCTGGGCAACAAGAGCGAAATTCTGTCTAAAAAAAAAAAAAAAAACCAAAAAAAACAAAACCAAATTAGCTGGGTGTGGTGGTGGGCACCTGTAGTCCCAGCTACTCAGGAGGCTAAGGAGGGAGAATGGCATGAACCCAGGAGGCGGAGCTTGCAGTGAACCGACATCACACCACTGCACTCCAGCCTGCATGACAGAGCGAGACTCCATCTCAAAAGAAAAAAAAAAAAACTCAAGGTAAAGGGGTGGAAAAAATATTCCACACAAATGGAAACCAAAAGCAAGCAGAAGTAGCTATTCTTAGACAAAACAACTTCAAAACAACAACAGTGAAAAAAGACAAAGGTCATTATATAATCATATAAGGATCAATCCAACAAGAAGATACTACAATCCTAAATTTATATACACTTAACACTGCAGCTCATAGATTCATAAAGCTATTATTATTAGATCTAATAAATGAGATAGCAACACAATAATAGTGAGAGACTTCAATACACCACTGAGAGCACTAGACAGATCATTGACACAGGAAGTCAACAAACAGTGAACTTAAATGACATGGTAGAACAAATGGACTTAACAAATATTTACATAACATTCTACCCTGATGAGAAAATAGACATTTTTCTCATCAGCAAATGGAACATTCTCTAAGATAGACCACATGACAGGCCACAAAACAAGTCTCAATAAATTTTAAAAAATCAAAATCATATCAAGTATCTTCTCAGACCATAGTGGAATAAAATTAGAAATCAACTCCAAAAGCAACCCTCAAAACTATACAAATATATGCAAATTAAAAAACCTGATCCTGAACGATTTCTGGGTTAACAATGAAATCAAGACGGAAATATAACAATTCTTTGAATTTAGTGATAATATTAACACAATGATAATTCAAAACTTCTCTGATACCACAAAAGCAGCACTGAGAGGAAAGTTTATGTCATAAAATGCCTACATCAAAAAGTCTGAAAGAGCACAAATTGACCACTTAAGGTCCTACCTCAAGGAACTAGAAAAACAAAAACAAACTAAACCCAAAGCTAGCAGAAGAATAGAAATAACAAAGATCAGAGCAGAACTTAATGAAATTCAAACGAACAACAACAATACAAATGATCCATGCAACATAAAGCTGGTTCTTTGAAAATATAAACCAAACTGATAGACCATTAGCAAGATTACCAAGAAAAGAAGAGAGAAGATCCAAGTAAGCTCAATTAGAAATGAAACTGGAGACATTACAGTTGACGCCACAGAAACACAAAAGATCATTTGAGACTGCTATGAACATCTTTATGCACACAAACTAGAAAACCTAGAGGAAATAGATACATTCTTGGAAACATACAACCTTCCTAGATTAAATCAGGAAAAAATAGAAACCCTGAACAGACCAAAAACAAGCAGCAAGATTGAATCAGTAATTTAAAAATTGCCGACAACAGCAAATGCCCAGGACCAGATGGATTCACAGCTGAATTCTACCAGACATTGAAACAAGAATTGGTACAATTCCTACAGAAACTATTCCAAAAGACTGAGAAAGACAGAATCCTCCCTAAATCATTCTATCAGGCAGTATTCTCCTGATACCAAAATCAAGAAAGGACACAGCAAGAAAAGAAAATTACAGATAAATATCCCTGATGAACACAGATGCAGAAATTATCAACAAAATACTAGCTAACTGAATCCCACACCACATCAAAAAGATTATGCATCATGATCAAGTGGGTTTCACCCCAGGAATGATGGGATGATTTAACATACACAAGTCAATAAATGAGATACATCACATAAACAGAATTAAAATAAAAAACCATATGATCATTTCAATAGATGCAGAATACTGCTATACACCAACATCGACCAAGCTGAGAATCAAATAAAAGACTCAATTCCTTTTATAACAGCTTCAAAAGAAAAACAAAATACCTAGGAATAGACTTAACCAAGGAGGTGAACGATCTCTACAAGGAGAACTACAAAACACTGCTGAAAGAAACCATAGATGACACACACAAATGGAAATACATCCCATGCTCATGGATTGGAAGAATCAATACTATGACAATGACCATACTGCCCAAAACAATCTACAAATTCAATGCAATTCCCCTTAAAATGCCAACATTATTTTCACAGAACTAGAGAAAGCAATCCTAAAATTCATATGGAGCCAGAAAAGAACCCGAATAGCCAAAGCAATCAGAAGCAAAAAGGACCAATCTGGAGGCATCACATTACTCAACTTCAAATTATACTGTGAGGCGATAGTTACCAAAACAGCATGGTACTGGTAAAAAACAAGTAGGCATATAAACCAATGGAACAGAATAGAGAACCCAGAAATAAAGCCAAATATGTGCAGCCAACTGATCTGCAACAAAGCATATGAAACATAAATTGATGAATGAATACCCTATTTAATAAATGGTGCTTGGAAAACTGGCAAGCCACATACAGAAAAATGAAACTGGATCCCTGTCTCCTTATACAAAAATAAACTCAAATGGATCAAATACTTAAATATAAGACCTAAAATCATAAAAATTATAGAAGACAACATTGGAAAAACTCTTCTAGGCATCTGCCTAGGCAAAGAATTCATGAATAAGACCTCAAAACCAAATGCAACAAAAATAAAAATAAATAGGACCTAATTAAACTAAAAGCTTCTGCACAGCAAAATAAATAATAATCAGAGTAAACAGAAAACCCAGCAGAATGGGAAAAAATAATTGCAAACTCTGCGTCTGACAAAGGACTAGTATCCAGAATCTACAAGTAACTCAAACAAATAATCAAGTAAAAAACAAATTCAAAAACTGGGCAAAGGACATGAATAGACATTTCTCAAAAGAAGATATACCAATGGCCAATAAGCTTATGAAAAAAATGCTCAACATCACTAAGTATCAGGGAAATGCAACTTACGGCCACAATGAGATACCACCTTATTCCTGCAAGAATGGCCATTAGTAAAAAGTCAAAAACACAAGAGATGTTGGTGTGGATATGGGGAAAAACGAATGCCTATACACTGCTGGTGGGAATGTAAATGTGAACGGCCTCTATGAAAAAGAGTATAGAGATTCCTTAAAGAACTAAAAGTAGATCTACCATTCAATACAGAATCCCACCAGTGGATATCAACCCAAAGGAAAATAAATCATTATATGAAAAAGATACTTTCATATCTATGTTTATAGCAGCATAATTCACATTTGCAAAGATGTGGAACCAACCTAAGTGCCCATCGACTAATGAGTGGATAAAGAAAAATGTGGTATATATACATCATGGACTACTACTCAGCCATAAAAAAAGAATGAAATAATGTATTTTGCAGCCAGTTGGATGGAGCTAGAGGCCATTATGCTAAGTAACACTGGAGTGGAAAACCAAAAACTACGTTCTTGTGCATAAGTTGGAGGTAAGCTGTAAGTATGAAAAGGCATACAGAGGGAGATAATGAACTTTAGGGAGTCAGAGAGAGGTGGTAGAAAGGGGGCCTGGGATAAAAAACTACATATTAGGTACAGTGTACACTAATTGCTTAATAGGTACACTAAAATCTCAGAATTCACCACTCTGTAATTCAGCCATTTAACAAAAAACCACTTTACCCCAAAAGCTATTGAAATAAAATTTTTTCAAAAACTTAAGAATTTCTGCTCTTCAAAAAACACTTTTAGGATAATGCAGGAAAAGCCAAACTGAGAGTGTAAATATATATTTGCAAAGCACATATCCTATAAAGAACTTATATCCAGAATATATAAAAGAAAACTCTCAAAACAATTAAAAGAGAACAACCTGATGAAAACAAAACAAACAAACGAACAACAACCAAAAAATGAGCCAAAGATTTGAACATATACTTTACCAAAGAAGAAATAATAAATGGCATGGTAGGCTGAAAAATGGCTTCACAAAATTTATTCACATCTTTATCTCTGGAACCTGTGAGAGCTACCTTATTTGGCAAAATAAAAATTTATAAAGGACTTTGCAGGTGTGGTTAAAGAATTTGAGATTGGGAGATTATCCTGGATAAACCGAATGGGCCCTAAATGCAATCACAAGTTCTTTATAAGAGGCGGACACAGGATGTTTTGACTCCAAGAACAGAGGAAGGTCATGTGACAATAGCAGAGTCAGACAGAATCGGTGCTTCCCCGCTGGCCTTGACAATGGAGGCAGAGGCCGTAAATCAAGGAATACAAGGAATGTTGCTCTGAATGCTGGGAAAGGCAAGGAACTGGATTCTCCCCTACAGCCTCTGGAGGGAGCACAGCCCTGCCAGCACTTTGATTTTGACTCAGGGAAACTGATTTTAGTCAGCTAGGCTCCAGAACTGTAAGAGAATAATTTTCTCTTCTAAATCCACCAAATTCGTGATAGTTTATGACACCAGTCAAAGGAAACTAATAGAGATGGTGAAAAGGCACATGAAAACACACTCAACATCGTTAGTCATGAGGAAAATGTAAATTAAAACCACAATGAGATACCACTCTCCTCCTGTTAGAACGGCTATTATTGTGGTAGTTGGTGGATGGGTGGGGAAGGTTAATGAATAAACCAACAAATCATGAATAAATCAATTGTTTAGAAAACATGCACTGTATGACCCAGCCATCCAAATCCTAGATATTTTATTCAAGAGAAAAGAAAGTAAACTTCCAACAAAGACTTACATATGAAGTTCAGAGCAGCTTTATTTGTAATAGCCAAAAACTGGAAACAGTTCAAATGTCCATAAAGAGGTAAAAGGATAAACAAACTGTGGTATATCTACACAATAAAATAAAGCTTAGCAATAAGAAGAAATGAACTAATGAAATATGAAAAACATATATAAATCTCAAAATAATTATACTTAGTGAAGGAAGCATGAGTGCATCTTGAAAAAATAATACATAAAAGACATGGGTGAATTGTAAAATAATTATGCTTAGTGAAAGAAGCCAGACCAAAACAAGGAATATATAACATATGATTTTATTCATATAAAACTATAGAAAATGAAAACTATTCAACAGTGACAGAAGACAGATAAGTGGTTGCCTGGGGAGGAGGACTGGGAAAGACAAGAAGTGCACCAGGGAACCAGGGACACCAGGGAACTTTGGGGAATGATTTGTGGTTGGGTAGGTGCACACATATGTCAAAACTTACCCAGTTGCGCCCTTGTGCACTTGCTTGTGTATAGAATATACTATAATGAAACTTATAATTGAAAGTACATTTTTGATTAGCTACTTTCACTCTAGGAGCTCAATCTAAGTTCCAAATTCATAGAATGTTAATCTTGAAGGCATTTCTTTTCACAGAGCATATAAACCCACCCAAAGCCTTTGGACACCTATGCTTGTTTGTTTTTTGATGTGAGGTTAAGTTGGCAATATTGTGTAGTATATCTTAGTGAACTCTTCTCCCACTATGAAATATTATACTATGAAATAATGTCCTGCCTATAACATCCATTGATTAATATACAATATTTAGTTTTTCTATTCAATGAACACACTTCAGGAAGAAAAAAATGCCTCAGTTCAATAGAAAAAGAAGATATGAGTTCTACTCTCTACAAGGTATGTAACATATGAGTAATTGGTAGAACTACAGTAAAGAAAGAGATAAAGGCCTAAGGAAAAAATTCATATAAAATGTAATTATGTAAAATACTTGAACGTATAAAAATAAGTAACCTAGTTTCTAGTCTACTGTAAATTCTGTTATATCTATGCTATCTTTATTTTTTAAGTTATTTATAAAAAGCATGTATAGAGCACCAACATGTTTAAAAACAGTGTTTTGCTTCTTAGCACTCAAAGAGAAATAAGAAATTTCCTGACCTAAAGAAGCTGACAGATTAGGAGGTGAGACTGACAAGCAAAAAGACTAGACCGTGAACAAATGCTATGAGAGCTAGAAAGAAAGACTTTCTGAAGGTTAAGAATCATGGAATGATAGTAAAAATGGAAGTCATAATTAAAGCCCACTTCTTGTTTTAATTTGATGAAAACAGAATTTTCTTACATGTCATTAAAAGTAATGGCAAAACCACAATTACTTTTACAGCAACCTATTTTATAGTAATAAATGAATAAAAGAATCTCTATTTCCTCTTCCAACCTTCCAGTTTTATATGTAGGAAGTATTTCCTTCACTACTCTACCACTGTAGGTAGAGTCTGGATGCCTAATTTATGTGACCAGGTCATGGCTGCCCATTGTTATGTCACAAAAAACTTCTAGACTTCTAAACAAATTCACATAGCCTAAAGATACTCCTTCATAACCAGTACCAAGCATGTACTTCACACACTTAAACCCTTTGTGCAGACCCACTTTTTAAACAGCAAACTTAATATAACATTAAAACAAGAGAAAACAAAAGCATTGTCATAATTACTTAAACATTTTGCATTTCCCTTGTCAAAATATTCTACCAAACACAATTCCAACCGTAACTTCAAAACAATTTGTTTATAATTTATGAACCTACTAATGCATTCCAAAACTCATTACGAAGTTTCCGCCAAGGACATAATCATCCTCACAGGTACTCGCCTGCATGGACTATGTAAAATGGTGGACGCCAAACCTGAGGTGAGCTAATATGTTTCTTGTCAGGAAATTCTAACAAGCCCATAGACAAAATTTGAAATTAGTTTCAATCTAAGAGTTAAAGCCTTAAACTAAAAGCTGTCAACAGCCATGTTTCCCACTCTGAGAATAAGAATAGTGAGAAAATGAGACTGGCATGTCCAGGGAGGAAGGGCCTTAGGGTTTCCTTCCGGTTTCCCTTGTTCTTGAGTCCTTGCTGCCTTGAGGAAAGTATCAAAGCAAAGTTGTCAAACCTTTCTTGGATTCTGTGAGCTTAAACTGTTTGCTTCAGCTAGTAGGCATTGCAATTTCTAAAATTTGAGTTGCAACTTTTAATACAAAGAATGCATTAATAGCCATTCTTTAAGGTATTTATATAATATAGCTACAGTCATGAAAGCAGTATAATTATGAGGGCAGAATATAGAGACAAATCAATATAAGAGGATTCAAAGACCATAGTCATACCAAGTATATATCAATGAGAGAAAAATTAATTCTTCAATAAACACTCTTGGCTCAGGTATCTCACTAACTGAAAGAGAAAAGTGTGTTCAGATGTCTTAAACTCTGGCACTCGAATAAATTTCAGATGTATTAAAATTTTTAATTATGAAAAACAAACTGTAAGTATTTATATTATGTTAGAATGTGGCACATTATTTTGAGCATTAGACCGTAGGGAACTTTGGTTTGAATTGGAAAAATTTAAAATTTAAAATTTTAATTTAAAATACAAACTTTTACATAAAAAGAGTCATGAAAAAGATAATATATACATGAAGTAAGGCACAGAGTAAATATCCTTGATATACACAATGATTTAAAAAATAAAAAAAAAAAAACAGGGACAAAAATGTTGGGTGCAGTGGCTGATGCCTGTAATCCCAGCACTTTGGGAAGCTAAGGTGGGTGGATCACGAGGTCAGGAGTTCAAGAGCAGACTGACCAACATGGTGAAATCTGGTCTCTACTCAAAATACAAAATAGTTAGCTGGATATGGTGGTGTGCACCTGTAATCCCAGCTACTCAGGAGGCTGAGGCAGGAGAATCGCTTGAACCCTGGAGGCTGAGGTTGCAGTGAGCCGAGATAGCGTCACTTCACTCCAGCCTAGGTGACAGAGCGAGACTCTGTATCAAAAAAGAAAAAGACAAAAAAAAAAAAAAAAAGTCAAAAATACAAATAGAGAATTAAGCTAAGAACACATGGAAGTCATTTCACAAAAGATTAAAATAAATTTTCAAAAACTATATGACAAAATAGTCAATTTCACTAATAAAATATAACCTTTTTTAAAAGGGATACAATATTTGAGCATGAAATTGGCAGAGATGAAATAAATTCTTAAATACAATATTGGGAAGGTTGTAGAACATTCTTACCTGACTTGGGTCAGGTAAGGCATTTAGACTGCTTTCCTGGAGAGCAATTTGGTAACTTTTAACATGTGTTTAGATACTCTGACTCAGCTACTCAACGTCTAGATATTTAATATAAAGAAATAATTGTATATAAGTCCGCAGGCATACAGGGACTAAGAGAGTCACCAGAGACTTTTTTAAAAATACAAAACCAGAAAATATAACATATTTAAATGCAGAGGACTTTCTAAATGCATTATGACAAAACTATATAATGAAATACAAGTGGTCATTAATGAAATATAAGTGGTCATAATTTTGTCATCTATTCATTGACGTAGAAAGATGCAATTTACCTATTGTTCAGTAAGAACAGAACTTCATAGAGCAGTATACTATTTTTCTTTTAAAAGTATAGACATATGTATAAGTGATCTTTGATACAAAAACAAAAAATACCTTTCTGAGGTTATAAACCACATGGCAAATATCCAAGTGATCTCAATTTCTGCATACAGTGCGCCCTAACAGTTTTATTACTAACTTTTTTACTACAAAGACAATTGCACCTGTTCATTCCTCTTAATTCTGATGAATTCGTGGCTGACCTAAGGGACGTTAAGCTCTGTGTTAAAATTAAGGCTCTAGAGAGCTGGCATCTCTTGTATGTGAGAACGACAAATCCGCTCTACATTATCCCATCAGCTCTGACAGGTTCTGTTAAGTCTCAGACTTAAGTCTTCCAAGTCAGCTAAGAGGATTAAAATACGGACACAGAAACATTAACACCATGCCCTGAGTTTAAATATCCATGCAGGACCCAGAATTTCTGGCTCGTTTGCAGCTGCTCTTTGCTGCCATTTACTTTTTCAGACCAGGAGCAAATAGGTCTAACTCCACAAACGACTGCCTCACCTCCCTTTACAGCTGCAATTAAAATCATGGGGCCAAATGGCTTAGAAATGTGGACGTGAACAATACCCCTTATTTCTACTTTTCTCATCATCTTCCAAACTGAATACCTCTCTATCCCCTCCTGTGTTCTAACACCCATAATATCCTGGATTTTCTTTTTCTGACTCAAATTTTCACTCCATTCCTTTTCCCAGGTCCTTGATATTACCCTCTTGAACTTTGAATTCACGAAAAACAAATCTTATCTGCACCATCTTCACCAAACATTCCTTTCTCCTCCGTGCCCCAGCACTACTGCAGTAGAAACAAATACAAAGAACCGGAATTCTTTTCAAGGACTTACTGACCAGCTGAAGGGAGAGTGGTGAGCAACAGCCTACAGCTGTCAGCTCCTTCCCAGTTGGACGCAGCGAAAGAGACTTCCTCATCTAAACTCGTGCCTTTCTCAGGGGCAGGCTGCAACTGGCCACTGAGTGAGGCAGGAGTAGAAAGGCCAGCTACTTTGGCCCAAATATGGGACTCTCTGATGGGCTATATTCATTCAAGAGCTCCTTGCAGGATTAAGGTTTTGTCAGCTCTGCACTGCGGTTTGACTTTTTCCTTTGCCAAATTCCTTCCCATTGCAGCTGATGGTTATTGATAAATAACTTGCCCTTTGAACTCTCTGTCTCAGTGTCTGCTTCTAGAAACCACAACCTGTGATCATCCATTGTAGCAGTGGTTCAACAAGCAATTGATAAAATGGAATTTGGGAGCTGATCATTGATTACCTGATTAACAATGAGGAGCCCATTTTGACAGTAATGAAACACAGACGGCCCCTGGCACATTAGCAATCTGTTTAAACGTTCACTGGTTGTGAACCAGGAGGGGCACTGAATCTGGTTAGGATATATAGGCTCATAGGCAGTGATGCATGTCCTGGTTAGTTGTTTAAGAACATGAGAGGAAAGGAAAAAGACTAGAAAACATTAGCAATAACAACAACTGACTTCTATGGAGAAAGAGATTTGAGCAGCACAAGGGTTGACTGTGGGAGACACAGATCTACTCCCCAAATTCCCCTTCAAGACAGTTCTTTTTGTTCTCCTGAAGAGTGTGAGCAGCAGACAGTCTTCAGCTGCAGTTCCTTTGTCATTGTCCCCAGCTGAAGAGGGTTGTCTTGCCGGCGTATAGTTTTTCCCAGGATCTTCCACACTTCGTCATGGAGTGAGGTTGGATATATCGGCCTTGCCCTCTTAAAGCATACTCCAGTGGTCAATGCTTATTTCAGAGTTCCTTACTGGGCTGACGGAGGCTTTGTTAGGCCTGTACTGGAGTTCAGCTTCTCTGCCCAACTCTAGTTCTTTTCCGTTCCTTCCCTGGCATTGATCTCTTATGCAATCTTGCACCCTAAATGCCATCTCAATGTCTGGTCCATCTATCAACATATTATACAACAAGAGCAGTTTCACATTAGATGTGATGAGTGCAGCCAGGAAGATAATGAGACTTCAGGGCAGTAGGAGTTTGAGTATAATGCTTTATCTATGCTTGTAGAAAATGCAGAAATGAGTGAGGGCATCTGCCTGGTGGCCAGAGAGAAAGGGAATGTTTCTTACCGGTTCATATGAGAGTTAAATTAAACGCAGGGGTGGAGTAATGTCTCAAGAGAATTACTTTTCTGTGCTGTGTGTTGCCTGCTCCCTTGGGAAAATATCTGCCTTGAAGACTGACATTCTTCAAGGATTCTAGAATTCTTGTGTGTTGCCTTTTAATATGACTCTACTTGAAGACTGAATATTGAGGGGGCCTAATTTTACTAGGGTTATCCCTGAGGAATTATCAACCAAGATTTCAGATCTGCAGTTAAGTACTCAGCGATAGCTCAGATTAAAATATTCACATTAGGTTGGATCAGGAAAAAATTTTCATCGTGATTATCAAACCGATAGAAAAGTAGTGTAAATAATTGTGGTTCGGTAGACCCAAACCACTATGGTTTCTGGAACATACAGAAAATCCTTGTGGAGGTTTTGCCACAATTTGAGTTACAATTTCATAATGCCTAGTTCTGAACTGGTTGTTACAGTGGGAAAACTAGGCATGTAGCATTATAACGATTTGCCAAATTGAGGAAGTATTAAAAATGTCCTCATTACATCATCATCTAGAAAATGCTTTATAGTCTAACTGCAACAGCCTCACAGATTCCTAAGAAATTATTATTTTTCGAGGAGAGAAAGAGCTGATGGCAGATGTGTTGACATGTTTATCTTTCTCAATTGGGAGTCAAAATCTGCTGCAGTTTTGACAATTGCTTTAGGATTTTCTTGGTTTTTTTAAAAAACTTTTTTTAGAGACAGGATCTCACTGTACCACCCAGACTGGACTGCAGTGCTGTGATCATGGCTCACCGTAGCCTCAAACTTCTGAGTTCAAGGTATCCTCCTGCCCCAGCTTCCCAAGTTGCTAGGACAACAGGTGTGCACCACCACACCTGGCCAATTTAAAAAAAAAAAAAAAGATCTGTAGAGGTGCAGTCTCACTATGGTGCCCAGATTGGTCTTCAACTCCTGATCTCAAGTGATCCTCCTGCCTTAGCCTCCCAAAGTTCTGAGATTACAGGTGTGAGCCACCATACCCAACCAGGATTTTTAATTTTGCAAGCTTTGGAACATTCAAAGCACTGTCTCTAAAATTGGATAAATATATGGAAGGTACAAAGGTTCATAGAACAATGACTCTGAGCCATGATTGAGCATGCTGCTAAAATGCAACAGTGATGCAAATCCTCAGCCACAGATGCCCTCCTTGTTATTACCTACAGGGATAATTCTACAACCTGTTTTGGTAACAAAAGACTCTGATTTTATACATAGGAACACTGTACTAATTCCCAGAAAATAAATATCATTTGGTTAAAACCAATCATAACTACCCATTTGCCTTTCCAGGGTTAAATTTCTCAGCCTTCCTTGCAGCTCCACATATCCATCAGTCTCAGCTACGGTGGATGAAGCATAAGGGGACATGAGGATGAATGGCAGCAGATATAACCAGATTTACAGATTTGGTAGAAGACTGAGGGAGTTCCCATATGATACAGTTTCTTTTCGTTGCTTACTACATAATAATCGCCAGCCATTAGTGGGTACTCATATATTTGAGAAGTTGAAAATAAATTAATGAATTTTCTACATAAAGCAGAGGTAAAAAATCATCTCCTGAATACGATGGAGTGGAAAGAAGGCCATAGATGTGATAAAAGTGGAAAGTTTTAATACTAGCCTTTTCAATGTCCTACACTATGTGAGTCCAAGTTCAATTCACTGCATGGGCATTAATGCCTCTGCATTTCCCACTTGTGTACCTGGGCGCTCCAGGAAGCCCGATCCCACTCTCAGAGTTGATGTGTTTCATCTGAATTGGAATAGAATTGGTATAAAGAGGTAGAGTCTCTGTTGGTCCAGTTGTTAGACTTGGGTGCCAAAGCCACTATGGTTCCCATGTTGGTGGGCATGATGAAGGTTGTGCCAAAACCCAGACCTTACCTGGCGAGGCTAAGAAAGGTAGCAGCAGCAGAAGATGAGGAAGGCAAATAGGAAGGCAGCTAAAGTTATCTACTGAGCAAGTGGCTAGAACTAAGGGGATAGTGGGTCAAGAAAATCTGGAGAGATGCAAAAACCAGCAGAGTATCTTCCTTTGTTTACCCCAGCCATTCAGCCAGGTCTGATTAAACCATACAACTTTACCTGATGGTGTGGTGAAGAGAAGTCAGGGGTATTCAGAGAAGGGAAGCTTGTCCCATAATAGCTACTTGCTATTATGCAAGTAGCAGCATATAAATAGTTGCCGTTAGAAGCTCTGCTATTCATTAATTTAGGACAAGATCAGGAGTAAAATCAATAGTGATCTGGTCCTACAAAAATGAAGGCAAGGTGGGTGGAACAAATAATTCAGAAGAACAGTAGACAAGGGTGGATGTAGACAACCTCTTACCTTCTTCCTAAATGTGAGATGATTTTTTGGGAGTGAGAAGTACAGGTAATGCTTGGCTTACAATGGATACCAATTAAGAATAACAGAATCAACAATCCCAACTACAGTGAGTTTACAAAGGGATACACAGGGCACAATTTTATTTTATTTTATTTTATTTTTTGAGACAGTCTCTCTGTGTCACCCAGGCTGGAGTGCGGTGGCACAATCTCAGCTCACTGCAACCTCCACCTCCTGAGTTCAAGTGATTCTCCTGATTCAGCCTCCCGAGTAGCTGAGACTATAGGCACCCACCATCACGCCTGGCTAATTTTTGTTTTTTGTTTTGTTTTGTTTTGTTTTTACCAATCCTCGGGATCTCATGAGGAATCACCCACTCATGTATCTACATGTTGCTCCTAGCCCTAACTTATTTGTCTTTTTCTCTCTGAGCGTTTCTGCTTCCCTGTAGCTGAGAGTCTTTTATATGGGAAGAGAGGAAACAAAAGAAAGACTGTTCTTCAGTTCACACTCCGTTTGATAGTGTCATTTGAACATATAAGCTAAGTATACGGCACATTTGTTCTCCCTGGTGAACTGTCTCTACAGCAGTAGATGATCATCCATTCTCCTGGTAGATTGGGAGAATAAATGGTTGCCTTAGGTGAGGTAGAAACCAGCACATCAGTTTAATACTCTGAAACATGGCCACAGTACAAGCTTTGATCCAGCCACCTTCTTCCCTCTACCTTGTTATTCCTCCCCATTCCTGTCCCACACTTTGTACATATACGACTGAAATTTGAAGTGAAATATAGAACTTACTTATTCCTATTAATTTCGTCTTTATCAAGCTGATAGAGCATCTCCATTTCCTGAACATTGTTTTAACTCACAATTATTTTTTCTAGATCTTTCAGCCTTGTGTGTCATCTGCAAATCTGAACCAAGAAACAGACATTCTCTTTAAAGAAAAATTTATAGGAAGCCTGCTCAGAGGAAGCGAGGCGCTCCAGATGACCTCGGGAAGTCCTTGCCAGGCTTATGTTTTGATTTTTCCATAACATTTTATTATGTAAAACAGACCCATTAGCTATGTTTACTCAGGCACACGGAAGAATATTGAGACAAGTACCTAAACATTCACTGTGACTTTTCAGTAAATGTTATTAAAGAAAAAGTGGGAAATGGCCTTGAATTATCCAGGGTGTTTATTTCCATTGATCAAAGTCACAAAATAATTACCTCATTTCACTTTGTCTAATTAAACATAAGTCCGTAACAAATTTTATCTCAGGACATACTGAAAGGGAAATATGGTGAAACTGTATAGTAAAACCAACATAGCAAAAAGTTGACCATTAAGCCTCTCTTATTTAAAGTTAAAGGACAACTCCATAAAGCCAGAATTCTAAAGCCAGAAGTCTAAATGAGATTAATGAATATAAAGGAACAAACATATATTCAGTGAATACTGGCCAAGAAATGATGGTTGAAATATAAAATTGTACACAAAATCTTAAAACTTTATACCATAAAATAATGAGATGCCTTCTGTTAGTTTTTATTTAGAATCATATTCATAATGTTACATTTTATTGAAGGTAATGAACAAAGGATAAACAATATATGAGATATTCTCTAGAGGGTGCTATAATGATCAAGAGGAAGAGACATTTTAAAACATTACTTAAAGTGATTAAATCTTACATGTTAATTTAAAATTCACCTAGGGAAATAGCTAGTTCTCATAATGAGAATAAAAAATATAAATACCATACTAAAAAATATTGGACGATAGTGGTTCAAGACAGTGATTTAAAATGAAACCTAATTTTTCTTTGTCCATAGTTGATGGAAAAGTATCAAGTCATAAACTCTGCTCATCATAATTTTCTATATATGGTACTAGTGAGCTATTTACTTCAGCCAAAGATCAGGAAACATTCCACGGCAATGAGATCTCTTAATCTGTAAAACACTATCTCAGGGGAAATTGTAGAAACCTCTTCATTGGTCACTCACTGTTTGCTTAAAAAGTAGAGTGTACAAGACATGATAAGACATATCATGGGAAGCAAATCCATCTTAAAGGGAGAGGTAAAAGCAGGAGATAAAAAAAGAAACAACTTCTGTTGAGTGCTTACTCGGAGAGCAAGGCATTTTTGCACAATTATTTAATATCACAGCCACTCTGGGAAAGGATATTATAAACACTTTACAGATGAGAAAACAAAAGCTAAGAGTAGTTTGCTAAAGTCAAAAGTAGTAAGTGACAGAGCCAGGGATTTGAGCCCAGGTCTGTCTTGCTTTTAGGATCCTGTTTACAGTTCTGAAAACAAAGGTATGTTAAAGTGATTACCACACAGAAGACAAGTACAGCAATATTTAAATCTCTACTTGATGAGGCAGGCAGCTTCTTTATATTTTTGCCTTGTATGATTATACTCTATATTCATACACGAACTTATAAGAATAGAAAAATCAGCATATAGTAGCAAAACATTATCTTCTCATCATTATGTTTACAAATTAGGAGATTAATCGCAACTATCAAGAGTCCAGTTACAATAAAGTTATAGGAGTTGAAGCTCGATTACTGGAGACTCAATAATGAGTGACAGAAAACCAAGGTAACTATCACTGACAACTCATCCAATCTACACATTGTTGTCGGAGTTCTCTCTCTTTCAGTGGCAGAAGAAAATGTAGATAACACTTTCAAGACGAAAAGAAAAGAAAAGGTGGCATAAGAGGAAAGAAAGATCATGGAAAGAAGTGTTCTTTAAAAACAAAGTGAGACTTCGATATGTTTGTAGGTTGAGAAAAAGCATCAAGAGAAAAATGGAATAAAGATTTAAAGGTGAGATTAGAGAATTAATGACAATAATAATAATTAACATTTTAAGTTAAAATTATTGAGAAAAGATTTGAAGGGGCACAAATCAGGGAAGTGGAAATGATTCATTTTTGGAAAAGATGGAAGAAGATGTGAGTAAATACAGAGCCATATTAGGCATTGTAGTCATCCTCTCTCTAAAATATTAGGAAGGTATCAGTTGTGAATAAGAGAGTCATGCTTAGGGACTTGAATAAAGTAAAAGAAAATTATAATGTGGAATATATGCGTTGACAAAATGACAGGGGTGGCAAGAAGGAATTGGATTGGATAAGAGGAAAGAAATATTGAGCATCCCAGGATTTTAGATGGAACCAATTATCCTATTTAGGTAATGTTTGTCACCATCAGTGCCATGGAAGGAGAAAGGAGGTAGCTTGTTTTTCCCCTTGCTGATGATTCAGAGGGTAGGATAAGAGATGTAATCAAAATAGCAAGGGTGAAAGTGAGAATAAGGTTGAAATGGAAAGTCAAGAAGCTTAGGCTCGACAGATAAAATGATGAATATAATTGGAGTAGATATACTCTACGTCAGTTGGAAATGACTAAGCAGCCAAGGTCCTGGAGGTTGACATGAAATAAAGATAAGTTCAGTGGAAGTGGAGTCATGGCATAGGCAGAAAAATAAAAGGCCAGGAGAATTTCATGTGTTAAAACTTGTTTAAAGTTATTTTGGGATGAAAATAACTTGTAAGGTATAGCCAAGTATGTGGATTGCTAACATGGAGAGGAGGCAATGACCATTAAAAGAGAAGGTCACAAAAAAATGAGACGATTGGGTATCAAGTGTACCAGCTGTAGACACACTGAAAGCTGTCCAATATCATGGACTAGAGAGGATTACAGTGATTTAGTTGTTAAAGTCCCTGAGAAATCAGAGGAAAGACAGTACCTAATCACTGGGATAAAGATAAGATGGGAAATGCAGTTATCATCAAATGGTATGAACTTTCTAGATTACAGAATGGCTATGGATAGTAGCGGACCCCAAAAGATCGTATAATCTGTGTAGTCGAAGTGCCAGTTTAGTGTAAGAGGTAGAAATATTATTTAAAGAAAAATTTAGACTGAGATTAAAGAGAAAATTGATTGCTAGCAAAATGGAGGTTTTCAAAAGTTCTGGGAAAAATGTTTGAAGGCTTAGTGAGAAGAACCACCAGAGAAGAAATAAGATTGAAGCTAATTGCAATAAGGCTGTGGAAAAACGGAATTGGGAGTGTGAGAGTGTACTATGGACTGGGATTACAGAAGAATGCCAAGGGCTCAGAGGTAAAAGCCCATGATGGGGCAAAAGTCTTGTATCCAGCCCCAAGGCAGAAATAAATTAGTGTTAAATCATATTGCTGTACTTTATCTAATAATCTGTGATCTCTATCTCAAACTGGCAATCAAATGGACATAAAGGTGTGGGAAAAATAATAAATCAATTTCTCAGTTTGTAGCCCAGGAATTATTTAGGTCATTTACAAACACCAACAAAAGCCAACGTTTTTAAAACGTTTTGAACGTATTTCTTTTCCAAATTCTCTCAAACATGAAATACACACACACTCTCACATTCACAAATGAAATGTTGTCATTTTCTTAATGTATCATTGTCAATACACTTGCCACTTTCCAACTCTGAAAACTCTTAGTTTTCATGCATTAGTTTTTTCTAGTCCTCATTCTGGGAGAAACCATAGACCAGTGACCATGAGCTCCACAATTTGGTTCCTGACTTATTTCATTTCGGGTCCTAATTTATTCATTTATGAGCCTCATTGCACATATTATCAGATTCTATCTCAGTTTCTTTTCAGAAACATCCTCATATTTCCCTTAACCTAGTTGTCATATTTTATAGAATCTTTCACTCAACAACAGTAGAATATACATTCTTCTTTAGTGCACATGAAACATTTACCAAGATATATCAAATTCTGGTCTATAAAACATACCTTAACAAATTTAGAAAACATAGAATGTATACTCTGCAAACACAATGGAATTAAACTAGAAATCAGTAACTGAAAGATAGCTGAAAAAGCCCATGTAACTGGAAATTAATCAATACACTTCCAAAACTCATGTGTTAATAAAGTCTCAAGAGAAATTCTAAAGATATTTTCAAGGAAATGAAAATGAAAATACCTTTTATCAAAATTTGTTTAATGTGGCAAAAGCAATACTTGGAGGTAAACTTATAGTATTAGTAACATATTTTATAAAAAAGGAAAATCTAAAATCAATAAACTAAGCTTCCACCTCAGAAAACGAGAAAAAAATAATAATTTAAATATAAATCACAAAGAAAATAACTAAAAATTTGAGCAGAAATCAATGAAATTGAAAACAGGAGAAAAATAGATGGTCTGCTAAACCAAAAGATGGTTCTTTAAAAAGATAGATAAAATTGATAAGGCTCTAACCAGGCTAGCCAAGAAAGAGAGATGGAGATAGACACACACACACACACACACACACACACACATACACATACATACACACTAAAGTGTTTTAATGTCTATGATATCATTTTAATGTCTATGATTGGTATTTGTGTTGCCAATATCATTACCAAGATCAGAAATGCAAGATAGATCACTACTGATATCATAGCCATTAAAATGATCACAAAGAAATTATATGAACAATTCTATGCAAACAAATTTGCTAATTTAAATGAAATGGACCGATTTCTTGAAAGAAAAACTGCTGAAACTCACAAAAAGTGAAATAGATAACCTCAATAGTGCTATATCTATTACATAAATTGGGTCAATAATTAATAACCTTCTAAAAATAAAGTACAATAGCCCGTATGGTTTCACTAATGAGTTCCCATGAACATTTAAAGAAAAAATAATGCCAAGTATCGACAATCTTTTCCATAAAATAAAAGCAGAGAGAATACTTTCAACTCATTTCATAAGGGCAGCAATACGTCAGAAGACTAAGGCCAGATAAAACATAACAAGAAAACTACAGATTAATGTAGTTTTCATGGACATGAATGCAAACATTCTCAACAAAATATTAGCAAATCTAATACATCAGTGCATAAAAACAATTACACACCACAACCAAGCAGGATTTATTTCAAGTATGCAAAGCTGAAATTGACATAATAATATCAATTTATGTGGTCTACCACATTAACAAATTAAAGAAGAAAAATCAAATGATCATGTCAATTGACAGAGAAAAAGCATTTGATAAAATCCAACCAATTTATGATAAAATTATTTGCAAACTGGGACTAGAGAACTTCGTCAGCTTGAAAAACATCTACAAAAAAATCCTACAGCTAACATAATACTTAATGGTGACAGACCGAATGCATTATCACTAAGACAGGATATAAGGCAAGGATATCCCCTGTCACCACTCTTATTCAATATCGTATTGGAGGTCCTTACTGTACATTAATATAAGAAAAAGAAATTTAAAATATCCTATTTGAAAGAGGAAATAAAATTGTTTATTTGCAGATGACATGATTGTGTAGAAAACCCAGAGAGAATCTACAAAACAATCTCTATAAACTAGTAAGCCAGTATAACAAAATAGAAAGTCAATATACAAAAGTCAATTGTTTTCTTAAACAACAATGAACAATTAATATTTGAAATTTAAAAATACCATTTGTAATAGCCCTCTGAAGATGGCATTAATCTAATAACATATATACAGAATCTGTATGCAGAAACTATAAATATCTAATGAAAGAAATCAAAGAAGATTAAAATAAATGGGAGTATATTCTGTATTAATGATTTGGAATATACAAGATTATTGAGCGGTCAGTTTTTTTCTCAGACTGACTTACAGATTCAATACAATGCAAATCCAAATGCTAACAAACTATTTTGTAAATATAAACAAATTGATTCTAACATTTATATGAAAAGGCTAAACACCTTAAAAATTTCTATAATACTGAAGAACAAAAAAGAGGACTCACACAATCTGGTTTCAAGACTTGCTTTAAAGCTATAATAATCAAAATAGCATAGTATTGATGAAAGACAAGGTACATACATCAATGGAACAGAGAGAAGCTAGACATATCACACAAATATAGTCAACTTGTTTGACAAAGTTTCAAACATAATTCATTGGAGACAAGATGGCCTTTTGACAGACGATGCTGAAACAATTACATGTCCATAAGCAAATTAATAAACCTAGATATAGGTTTTATGCCTTATATTAAAACGTATTCAAATCCAAATACAGACCTAAATGTAAAATGCAAAACTATAAAACTTTTAGGAGAAAATCTACTCAATCTTGGATACAGTACTAAAAGAATGATCAATGGAATAAAAAATTGTTAAGTAAAAACATATTAAAATGTAAAACTTCATCTCTGCAAAAGACACTGTCATAGAATAAAAAGACAAGCTGCAGACTGGAAGAAAATATTTGCACAACACATATCTGATAAAAGAATTATATCCAAAATATACAATGTAGTCTTAAAATTCAACAAAAGAAAACAAACAACTTCATTAAAATTGATCTGATCAACTCCTTACCAGGATATACAGATATACAGATGTAAATAAAGATATGGAAAGATTCTCAACATTATTTGTCATTAGAGAAATGCTAATTATAACAACAATGGGATACCACTACAAACCTATTAGAAAAGGTCAAGTAAATTTTTTAAAAAATTGACAATACCAATCGCTGGTGAGAATTTAGAAAGCAGAAACTCTTTTTAATTTTTGTGAGTACATAACACACACACACACACACACACATATATATATACATTTACAGTATACATGAGATATTTTGATACAGGCATAAAATGTGTAATAATCATATCAGGGTAAATGGAGTACTCATCACCTCCACCACTTACCCTTTCTTTGTGTTACAAGCAATCTAATTATAGTGTTTATTTTGAAATGTACAATAAGTTATTGTTAACTGCAGTCACCATGTTGTGCTATCAAATACTAGATCTTATTTAGTCTCTCTAACTGTATTTTTGTACCCATTAACCATCTCCACTTCCCCAGCAACACCCTCCCAAGTCTCTGGTAACTATCATTCTACTCTCTATCTCCATGAGTTCAATTGTTTTAATTTTCTTCACTCAGTTCCAAAAATGTAGCATAGTGTCTGAAAGATAGTGCCTGAACATAATATTCAGAAAATATCTATTAAAAAATTCTACAACTCAACTTTTGAAACCACAGCTGATCCTAAAAAAACTTTCTCTTTTCTTTGAGAGAAAGTATGGTATATATTTGGGGTAAGGAGGAGGGTGGTGCCAATATTTTGTTAAGCAAATTTGTACGAGGCATTGGAATAGGAGCTATATATTCCTTAGCTCACTAAGTACATTAAGTCTCATTTTACACCTGAAAAAATTGAGGCTTGGGAGGAAGCAGTTACACTGAGGAGGAGTTTTGAGGTTTGGAAGTGAGATTCTCACCTTACCTCTTATACTCAGGTAAGTTCAGAAACAACTGAGATATCAATGCAAGAGTCTGACAGATCTAAATACTAGTTTTATTGTAGCTACACTGAATTGGAGATCCGAATTTGGATCTATGGTGACAAGGCTACACCTTTGGATTTCATACCCAAATAAGAATTGGATATGCAAAGCGGAAAAACCTACCAATATTGCAGCTTCAGACATATTTAATGTTCCCACCAGCACTACTACTATCACCATCAATGTTGAGGAAAAAGAAATATGAGTGTCTAGATCTGCTTCTAAGTTCCTGGAAATGGGATCTCTCATGACATCATTAAGAAACTGAATTGTCTAGGATGTCAGATACTACTTAGCACTGACTAATTGCTTTGTCCTAAGACTTCTTATGGTTTCTGTTTCTTCTGGACTTAAGATAAAGAAAGCGAGCTGGTGTGGTGGTGCACACCTGTAATCTTAGCACTTTGGGAAGCCAAGGCAGGCAGATCACTTGAGCCCAAGAGTTCAAGGCCAGCCTGGGCAACATGGTAAAACCTTGTCTCTACAAAAAATACAAAAATTAGTTGGGCATGGTGGTACACTTCTGTAGTCCCAGCTACTGGGGAGGCTAGAGTGGGAGGGTCACCTGAGATGGGGAGTTTGAGACTGCAGTGAGCCACAATTATGCTACTGCACTCCAGTCTGGATGACAAAGTGAGTCCCTGTCTCAAAAAAAAGAAGAAAAAAAAGATAAAAGAAAATTTCCTATGACTGTAAGCATTTTCCCTGATAAATAAAGTGCAGTGTTCCTCTAAGTTTTTCAGGAAAAATACAACGTGGTATATAGAGAATACAAATTGGGAAAGTGGGGAAAAGAATAAAAGAGTATAAAAAATTGTAGATAAACATAGAAAAAGAAGATAAAGTTTAAAAAGTTCCAATATATATACAACTGAGATTTAAAGAAGTAATGGACCAGGCAAAATTGAATAGAATTATCAACCCAAGATATCCTCTCAAAGATGCTAGACTTCAAAAATGAAGAAAAATCCTCAAGGAAGTATCATAAGTATGATACTCAAGAAAAGAACATGTACACAAAGGTTTTAATATATAGCCGAAGCATATTTCAAAAGACACATATAAAATCTCAGAAGTAGTGTTTTCATAAGTATTTCTATGGAAAACAACTACAGGCTGAACTTCAGTCAGACAAGGCAAATATTGAAACCATGGCAAATGAATTGGCAACAAACACTAAGGTTAAAACAAATGTAGGAATTGAAGCAACAGAACAGAATGTAATGTTTACATTCTGACAATGTAGAAATGATAGAACTAATGGAAATTTGGGGAGGAAGAGGGATGAAGGTTGAAGGTACAGTAAATTTGCTGATTACCTCATATGTAATCTCTAGAGTCAAAGGATATCATTTAAAGCTGGCAGATCAATTAATAGATGTTTAAGCATATTTAACAATACAAAGGTAAATATGAAGAAAGATAGTAGTATTGACTAAAGTCAGTTGGGGGAGAGAGAGGCGGAAGTATATTACTTTTATGCTTGCTTATAATAGAGAACAAATAGAAACTGAGTAAAGAAACATTAGATCAGTGGTTCTCAGAGTATCGTTATCTGGGAGTCCCAGCAACAGTTTGAGGAGGTTCATGAGTTCAAAATATTTTGATAATAACACTAAGATGGTATTTACCCTTCTAAGTGGGTAGATGTTTGCACTGGTACTGCCAAACAATGTCTTACATTTTAACAGAAATCAAAGCAGTGACATCTAACTGAATAGTACTCATTACATTCTTCAGGGTCATGTGTTTTTAGTTTAAAAAAAAAAACTTTCAGATGTACTTAAGTATGTCCTTGAAGCTGTACAAATTCTGAATTTTGAGGTTAGGCAGAGCAAGATGGTCAAATAGAAGCCTCTATTGATTGTCTTCCCCACAGGAACACCAAATTGAACAACTATCCACACACAAGAAAGCACCTTCATAAGAACCAAGTATCAAGTGAGTGATCACAGTACCTGGTTTTTACTTCACATAACTGAAAGAGGCACTGAGGAAGGTAAGAAAAACAGTCTTGAATTGCTGATGCCACCCCTCTCCTATCCACCAGCAGCAGCCGAATGGCACAGAGAGAAAATCTGTGCAGTTGAGGGAGAGAGAGTCCAGTGACTGGATTACCAGGTCTACTAGGGGTAGACCAGTAGTCCGTGGGAATTTGCATTGGAACTCAGGGCTGCCTTGTCACAGTGGAAACACTGGGCACAACTCAGCCAGTGCCAATGGAGGGACTATTTAGACTATCGCTAGCCAGACAGGAATTGCCCATCCTAGCAGTCGGAAACTGAGTTCTGGCAAGCCACATCACAATAAGCTAGAGTGCTCTGTGGTCCTAATCACATATGAAAGGCAGTTTAGCCCACAAGGATTGCAATTCTTGGACAAGTCCTGGTGCTGTGCTGGGATTGGAGCCAGTGGACTTGGGAGTCACGCAACCTAGTGAGACACCAGCTAGGTTAGCCAAGGGAGTGCTTGTGCCACAACCCCAGGCAATGTAGCCCACAGATCTGGGAGAGACTCCTTTAGCTTGAGGAGAAGAGGGAGAAAAGTAAAGAGGACTTTGTCTTGCAACTCCACTACAGGCTCGGCCACAGTAGGATAGCGCCCCAGGCAGAGTCCTGAGGCCCTGACTCCAGACTCTACCTCCAGGACATTTCCAGACACACTTTAGGCCAGAAGGAAACCTGCTTCCTTGAAGGGCAGGACCCAGTACTGGCAGGATTCATCACCTGCTGACTACAGGGCCCTTTGGCCCTGAATAATCCACAGTGTTACCCAGATAGTACCTTGGATGAGACTCAGAGACATACTGGCTTCAAGTGTGACCTAGAACATTTCCAACTGTGCTGACCATGAGGAGGGAATCCTTCTACTTGAAAAAAGCAGATGGAAGAGTAAAGCGTACTTTGTCTTGAAGTTTTGGTACCATCTCGGCCACAGAGGGGTAGAGTACCAAGCAGGTGTTTGGGGTCTCTGATACAATAACTTGGTCTTGGATGAAATTTCTGGATCTGCCCTGAGCAATATCTAGAAAATAGCCTCAAGGGGGCAAATCTAAGAGTTACTAGTCTTAAATAGGAAGGAGGGAGGGAGGGAGCAAGGGACGGAGGGAGGGAGGAAGTTTATTCAAAGGAAAAATAATAAAGAACTTCCAAAACCTAGAGAAAGATATCAATATTCAAGTATAAAAAGGTTATAGAACACAAAGCAGAGTTAACAAAAATAAGACTACCTCAAGACATTTAATAATCACACTCCCAAAGGTCAAGGATAAAGAAAGGATACTAAATGCAGCAAGAGAAAATAAATAACAAACAATGGCGCTCCAGTATAGCTGACAACAGCCTTTTCAGTGGAAACCTTACAGGCCAAAAGAGAGTGGCATGACATACTTAAAGTGCTGGAGAAAAAAAAACTTTCATCCTAGGATAATATATCTGGTGAAAATATCCTTCAAACATGAAGGAGAAATAAAGACTTTTCCAGACGAACAAAAGCTGAGGGATTTCATCAACACCAGACCTGTCCTACAAGAAATGCTACAGGGAGGTCTTCAATCTGAAATGAAGGATGTTAATGAGGAATAAGAAATCATCTGAAGGTACAAAACTCACTGGTAATAGTAAGTACACAGAAAAACACGGAATATTATAACACTGTAACTGTGGTATGTAAATTATCCTTCAGAAGAAAGACTAAATGATGAACCAATCAAAAATAGCTACAACTTTTCAAGACACAGACAGTACAATAAAATATAAATAGAAACAACAAAATGTTAAAAAGCAAGGGGATGAAGTTAAAGTATAGAGCTTTTATTAGTTTTCTTTTTACTTGTCTATTTGTTTATGCAAACAGTGTGAGGCTGTTATCAGCTCAAAATATGGGTTATAAAACAGTATTTGTAAGCCTCAAATACTAAAAAACAGTATTTGCAAGCCTCAAAAAAAGAAAATACAGTGGATATGGAGAAAATAAAAATCAAGAAATTAAATCACACCACCAGAGAAAGTTACCCTTACTAAAAGGAAGATAGGAAGGAAAGAAGGAAGAAAGAGCAGACTGCAAAACAACCTGAAAACAAATCACAAAGTTTGCAACATTTTATTAATAAGAATATTGCATATAAATTGACAAAACTCTCCAATCAAAAGACAGAGAATGGATTTTAAAAAAGACCCAATGATCTGTTGCCTATAAGAAACACACTACACTTCAACTATAAAGACAGTTATAGACTGAATATAAAGAGAGGGAAAAAGATATTTCATGCCAATGGCAACCAAAAAACAGCCAAATTAGCTGTATCTATTACAGACAAAATAGATTTCAAGAAAAAAACTTTAAAAGCTACAAAGAAGGTCACAATATAATGATAAAGAAGCCAATTCAAGAGAGGATATAATAATTGTAAATTTATATGCACCCAACTCTGGAGGATCCAGATATATAAAGCAAATATCATTACAGTTAAAGAGAGAGATAGGCCCCAATACAATAATAGCTGGAGACTTCAACATCCTACTTTCAGCATTGCACGAGTAATCCAGACAGAAATTCAACAAAGAAACAGCAAATTTAATGTCATTATAGACCAAATAGACCTAATACATATTTCCAGAACATTTCATCCAACAGCTGCAGAATACACATTCTTCTCAGCACATGATCATTCTCAAGGATAGACTAGATGTTAGGTCACCAAACAAGTCTTAAAACATTCAAAATATTGAAATTATATGAAACATCTCTGACCATAATAAGACTAAAACCAACAAGAGGAATTTTTAAAATTATACAAACATATGAAAATCAAACAATATGCTCCTGAATGAAGTGGGTCAATGAAGAAATTAAGAAAAAAATTGAAATATTTTTGAAGTAAATGGTAACAACACACCAAGACATATGGGATACAGGGAGAACAGTATTAAGAGGAAAGTTTATAGCTACAAGTAACTACCTCAAAAATAGAAAAACTTCAAATAAACACCCTAATTATGCATCCTAAAGAACTAGAAAAGTAGTAGCAAACCAAACCGCAAATTAGTAGAAGAAAATAAATAACAAAGACCAGGACAGAAATAAATGAAATTGAAACAAAAACAATACAAAAGATCAATTAAACAAAAACATAATCAATAAACATTATCCAGGTTAACTAAAAAAAAAAAGTAGGAAAACCCAAATAAATAAAATCAGATGTGAAAAAGGAGACAGTACAACTGATACTGCTGAAATTCAAAGGATCTACTAAAGGCTAACATAAGCAACTATATTACAATATACTGGAAAATCTAAAAGAAATGGATAACTTCCTAGATACATACAATCTACCAAAATTGAACCATGAAGAAATCCAAACCCTGAATAGACTAATAATGAGTAACAAGATCAAAGCCTTAATAAAAAGTCTCCCAGCAAAGAAAAGCCTGGAACCTTATGGCTTTAGTGATAAATTGTACCAAACATTTAAAGAAAAACTAATACCAATCCTACTTAAACTATCCCCAAAAATAGAAGAGGAGAGAATACTTTCAAACTCATTCTACAAGTGCAGTTTTACCCTGATGCCAAAACCAAAAACACATCGAGAAAAGGAAAACTGCAGACCAATATCCCTAATGAACATTGACGCAAAATCCCCAACAAAATAGTAGCAAATCGAATTCAACAAAACATAAGAATATCATTCATCATGACCAAGTGACATTTATCCCAGGGATACAAGGATGGTTCAACATATGCAAATCAATTAATATTATACATTATTCAACAGAATGGCACAAACCATATGATCATTTCAACTGATGCTGAAAAAGTATTTGATAAAATTCAACAACGCTTTATGATAAAAACTTTCAAAAAACTGGGTATAGAAGGAACATACCTTAACCTAATAAAAACCATATATAGCACACCCACAGCTAGTATCATACTAAATAGGGAAAACCTGAAAGTCTTTCCTCTAAGATCTGCAACATGACAAGAATGCTTACTTTCACCCACTGTTATTCAACATAGTACTGGAAGTCCTAGCTAGAACTATCAGACAAGAGAAGAGAATAAAGGGCATTCCAAATGGAAAGAGAGAAGTCATATTATCCTTGTTTGAAGATAATATATTATATTTAGAAAAATCTAAAGATTCCACCAAAAACATATTAGAACTGATAAGCAAAAACAGTACAGTTGCAGGATACAGAAATCAATATACAAAAATCAGTAGCATTTCTATATGCCAACAATGAACACTCTGAAAAAGAAATCAAGAATGTAATTCTATTTACAATAGCTACAAATAAACTTAAATAACTAGGCATTAACCAAAGAAAATTAAAGATGTCTACAATGAAAGATGTCTGCAATGAAAACTATAAAATACTTATGAAAGAAATTGAAGAAGACATAAATAATAAAAAGATATTGTATTTTCATGGATTGGAAGAATCAATATTTTAAAAAATGTTCATACTACCTAAAGCAATCCACAGATTCAATGCAATCCTTATCATAATAATAATGACATTTTTCACAGAAATAGTAGAAACAATCCTAAAATTTTTATGGAGCCACAAAACACACACACACACACACACACACACACACACACAGAAAAGCCAAAGCCTATCCTGATCAAAAAGAAGAAAACCAGAAGAGTCACATTACCTGACTTCAAATTATATACTACAATGCCAAAGCCACAAAACAGCATGATACTAGCATAAAACAGACCCACAGACTGAAGGAACAGAATAGAGAACCCAGAAACAATTCCATACATCTACAGTGAATTTGTTTTCCACAAAGTTGCCAAGAACATACATTGGGGGAAAGATAGTCTCTTCAATAAATAGTGCTGGGAAAACTGGATACCCATATGCAGAAGAATGACATATACAAAAATCAAACCAAAACAGATTAACTACCTAACTCTAAGACATGAAATTATGAAACTATCCAAAAAAGATTTTGGGGAAAGTCTTCAGGACATTAGATTGGGTAAAAATTTATTGAGTTATATTCTACAAGCACAGGCAACCAAAGCAAAAATGGACAAATGGGATCATATCAAGTTAAAGTTTCTGCACAGCAAAGGAAATTATCAACAAAGTAAAGAGACAACCCACAGAATGGAAGAAAATATTTGCAACTTATCCATCTGAAAAAGGATTAATAACCAGAATATAAAAGAAGCTCAAACAACTATATAGGAAAAAAATCTAATAATCTGATTCTGAAATAGGCAAAAAAGTCTGAATAGACATTTCTTAAAAGAAGACATACAAATGGACAAACAAGTGTATTGGATGATCAACATCACTGATCATCAGAGAAATATGAATCAAAACTACAATAAGATATTATCTTACCACAGTTAAAATAGCTTTTATCTGAAAGACAGGCAATACAAAATGCTGGCAAGGATGTGGAAAAAGGGAAACCGTTGAGCACTGTTGGTAGAAATTACAACCACTATGGAGAACAGTTTGGAGGCTCTTCACAAAACTGAACATAGAGCTACCAACGATCCATCTTCCCACTACTAAGCATCATACCCAAAAGAAAGGAAATCAGTATATCAAAGAGGTATCAGCACTCTCATGTTTATTGCAGCACTATTAATAATAGCCTACATTTGGAAGCACCTAAATGTCTATCAACAGATGAATGATGAAGAAAATATGGTACATATATACAATGTGTTCATTCAGCCATTTAAAAAAATTAGATCCTGTCATTTGCAACAACATGGATGGAACAGGAGGTCAAGCCAGGCACAGGAAGACCAACTTTGCATGTTCTCACTTAAGTGTGGAGCTAAAAATTAAAACGATTGAACTCATGGACATAGCAAGTAGAATGATGGTTACCAGAGATTGGGAAAGGTAGTGGGGCTAGGGAGGGTGGGGTAGTAGAGATGTTAAATGGGTACAAAATATGGCTAGATAGAATGAATAAGATCTAGTTTTTGATAGGACAACAGGGTAACCACAGTCAACAACAATTTATTGTGCATTTTAAAATAACAAAAAGTATAATTGGATTGTTTGTAATACAAAGAAAGCACAAATGCTTGAGGGAATGGATATCTCCTTTATTATCACATGATTATTACATCACATATGCCTGTATCAAAATATCTCATGTTTCTCCATAAATATATACCCCTACTATATACCCACTAAAATTAAAATTTTTTTTAAATCCTAACCTTATTATACTTCAGTCCTTGAGGAATGTCTTTTCAAAATTCTGTATAACAAAATGGAGGTCCATGGAATACTTCTACATACCAAGGAATGATAATTATCCCAAGGAAATGTACTTGGACAATTGTTTCAGCTGTAAGTGGAACCAGATTTTTTTTTCATGAAGCACCATCTTTACTTGAAAGAATAATTGACAGCCCATGGTTAATCTGATTCTCATATTTAGCAGAAATGCTTTCAAAAATGAACATAGTGAGCCTCTTAAAGAAAAAACACTAAGCAGAAATTGGAATCGTGAAAAAATTCAATATACTACTTTGAGCTTCTCAGTTTTCCAATATGCAAAGATTTTTTTGATGAGATCATTGATGATGTCAATAAAGCCTCCTTTAAATTATTTAATAAAATATGTCAATATTTAGAAAATTTGTATAAGTCAGTGAACCTATATTTTTCAAATGACCAAAGTGTGATTTCACAAAAGCACAAATAGATAAAAGATCTATTTGAAGTACAAAATGGACAATGGACTTTAATGTAACACAATACCAAAACTTCATTGATATGGTTTAATATTCCACATATAGCTTAATTCTTAAGAAATATTAAATATTAATATTTAATGTTGAGTTTCAGTGACATGTCAAAGAAGGATATTTATAATTATCTGAAAAATCTATTCAACTACTCTGTACATTTAATATATATCTGTGTGAAACTAGATTTTCTACATAAACTTGAACCAAATATACTGAAACAGATTACATGCAGAAACATACACGAGACTCCAGCTGTGTTCTATGAAGTCAGATATTGAAATGATTAGCAAACGTATAGCAATGCCAATCTTCTCATGAGACATTTCTGCTTTGAAAAGTGTACTTTTAAATATGTGAATTTATGTTCATATGTAATGGGTTTATTATCTTTATTCTGAAATAAATTAACTAATACATATTTTTAAGTATCTCAGTTCTAAGTTTTAATATAGAAGATATTGGTAGATATAGACTAAATAAACAAAAGCCTTTGGGGTTCTCAATAATTTTTAAGATTGCAAACAAGTTAAAAAGTTTGAGAACCATAACATTAAACTAAGTGTTCTATAAAGATTGACAATTAAAAATCCACTCTTGGAATATAATCTTTTAAAATACATCTTAATGTGATAAAATATATCTAAAATACATCTAAAAGACCAAATTACGTGCTTGCTGGTTATAGAATTCTGAGGGAAACAAAATATCACCCATTGGCCTTCATGGTTTCTCATAAGAAATCCACCCTCATTGGGATTACTTTCTCCTAAAAGGGAAAACGTAACTGTGGTATTTTCAAGATATTTTTTCCTCTGTTTTTAGTTTTTACAAGCTTGATAAGCATGTGTCTTGGTGTGGTTTTTTGGGATTTACCCTGATTGGAATACACACAGCTTCCTGATTCTGTAGGTTTATGGCTTCTGACAAATTTGGGAAACCATGAGCCATTATTTCTTAAAGTAATTATCTAATGAGGCTGACATTAGAGTCTGTGTTTATAATCTTTATCCTTCACTGCAGGGCTCCGATGACATCATTATTACAGCTTTCTCTGCTTGTCAGAGTCTTGTCATGTTTATTTTACAAATGATGTCCAAGAATTTTAGCTGTCCTTAGGGAGAGAAAAGGGGAAATGTCCGTCTATTCCATCTTCCCAGGAGTAGAAGTCTCCCAAAGATAGACTTTTTAATAATGCCAAGAAGTAGGTATAACTAGATAGCCAATGAGAAAAAATAAAGTTGGGTGCCTATCTCAGAATATGGACTATACACTAGAAGAAATTTTATTTTATTTTATTTTATTTTATTTTATTTTTATTTTATTTTATTTTATTTTATTTGAGACGGACTCTCGCTCTGTCGCCCAGGCTGGAGTGCAGTGGCCGGATCTCAGCTCACTGCAAGCTCCGCCTCCCGGGTTCACGCCATTCTCCGGCCTCAGCCTCCTGAGCAGCTGGGACTACAGGCGCCCGCCACCTCGCCCCGGCTAGTTTTTTGTATTTCTTAATAGAGACGGGGTTTCACCGTGTTAGCCAGGATGGTCTCGATCTCCTGACCTCGTGATCCGCCCGTCTCGGCCTCCCAAAGTGCTGGGATTACAGGCTTGAGCCACCGCGCCCGGCCTTTATTTTATTTTTGAGACCGAGTTTTGCTCTTGTTGCCTAGACTGGAGTGCAGTGGATCAATCTCCGCTCACTGCAACCTCGCCCACCCAGGTTCAAGCGATTCTCCTGCCTCAGCCTCCCAAGTAGCTGGGATTACAGGCATGTGCCATCATACCCGGTTAATTTTTTGCATTTAGTAGAGACGGGGTTTCACCATGTTAGTCAGGCTGGCCTCAAACTCCTGCCCTCAGGTGATCCACCTGCCTCGACCTCCTAAAGTGCTGGGATTACAGATGTCAGCCACCGCACCCGGCCTAGAAGAAATATTTAAATAAGTTAAATATTTATTATGGAATACAAAACCACAGAAGAAAACATGAAAGAGTTAATTTATAGCCTAAGTTTAGAAAAAAATCTTTCTCGTTATGATATAATATTCATAGGCTGTAGGGAGAAAAAAATGAACATATTTGACTACATAAAAATTAAATTTTTGCATGGCAACACATAAAATAAACATTATCAACATAGTCAAAAAGACAAATGGCAAACTAAATTTAGAAACATATTCCCAATTTTTGTCACAAAAGCTTAATCTTCCTAGCGTATAAAGAACTACCAATTGATAAGAAAATTATCAATAGCCCAAAAGAAAAAAATGGGCAAAGAATATGCAAAGACAGTTCACAAGAACACAAATAAAGCTCTTTAAAAAATTTAAAAGATAATTAACCTTATTCATAATAGAGAAACACAGATTTAAACAACACTGACTCTATCCAGATTGTTAAAAATCCAAAAGTTCATGACATATTCAACTGGAAGAATTTGGGGATAGATTTTAATCCATGGCTGATGAGAGTTTAAAATGGTACTGCATCTTTGGTAAGCATTTTGTTAATATTTATCAAAGTGACTCCTAGGAATTATCTTGAGATATAATTAATGTGTGTGAAATGACGCATGTATGAGATTATTTACTGCAACTCTTCTTAACAGTAGAAGATTGAATACAATCTCTTGTTGAATAAAACGTGTGTAATATGCTATTACTTGTAGTTTTAAAAGAGGAAGTGAAATTTCCTATTTTATGGGCTTGCATTTATATAAGAATTCTTTATAAGTGAAAAAAGAAAAAAGTAATAATGATTACCTGAGTAATGAGGAAGGCAAGATATATACTGAGAAAGCAGAGAGCTAGTGGGGAAGCAATGTTTCACTGAATAACTTTTTATATTTTTGATATTTGAATTATGTGCAATAAGGAGGGAGGAAGGGAGAAAGGACGAAAACCGAGAGGAAGATTTAGGTGACCTAAGGGAAAAAATAAGAGGACAAAAATAAAAAGGCAGCATGAAGAAATGACTGCTAGAATCTAACTAGTGTTGATTTAGGCATTTAAAGGGGGAACAAGTTGATGATCTTAAGAAGGGGAGTGCAGTACAAAGTCTGCTCAAAGAAAAATAAATTTGTGTTTAATGCATTATACACTGACCAATACAAATGATGTGAGTTTTATATTCAGTTTTGTTCTTCTATCAGGTGATAAGCACAGGAGTGAGTTTCTGTTCATAGACAGGATTTTTTAAAGCATATGTGTAAAAGGTTGGTGACTTCATAAAAATTGAGAATGGATTTAAGATTCTAGTCCTAAGACCCAATTCGTTATCAGACCATTTCATAAAAAGATATTCCAAAGTCCAGAGTCAGACTGTAACTGTGGGGAATGGATTATCCAGAATGTATCTGGACATAAGGAGAGAAATCAGCCACTTTGCTCTTCTACAGGATAATAATATGGTCCTGATGCTGTGTTGACTTAAAAACCAGGAGGTTCCTAATGTCTGCAAGCATTCCCTTTAATAGAAATACTAAATCTACATGCTGCCCTAAAGAACATTGTAAACCCTATTGAAAAAGAACTATGGTACAGCCATATGTTAAGCTTTTCAGATCTAGTGAGCTCCTACCTTACACGTGGAATCTTCCTAACACTAAGAAAGCTTCCTGGCATTCCAACCTGAGAATCTGATCAGCCTCAAGAAGCTTTTTCAAGGCATACTGGCTTTGTACTTGCTCTCAGCGGCTCCTGCATTCTAGCTGAATAGCTGTATCCTTTGTCAAATAAATCAGCAACTTTATCCAACCTGTGAATAGGGTGGAGCAGAAAGGAGAGAGAGGAGTCAGAGAGGAGAGGTAGGAGTCAGAGAGAACAAAGAGAGTGTACAGAGAGAGAGGAGAGGGAGAAGGCAAGGGAGAGAGAAAAGAGAGAGAAAGGACAGAAGGAGTTTAAAGAGAGAGGTGGGGGGACTACTGGGTATTGTGATATTGTTGTGTACTAGACTACTTTGGTTGCACTTTGGATACACTCTACTACTCTGCGCAGTATGGAACATAGCAACTGTATTTCAAGTTGTGACCTGCCTCCAGTCATGTTTTTCTCAAGCTACTTTCTTTACTTCATCATTTCAAAGCAGTTTTATTATTTGCTCATTCCCAGCTGATTTTTTTCTTCCGCAATTTCCATTGAAGGCAAGTAGAACCACTATAAAAGTTGTATTCTAACATCTAGAAGGTCAGACTTCCTTAGTATTTTTGAAGCACCTCTAGAATGCTATTTGTTAGTTACTTACAGTCAAACTGTTCAGTGTAGTAATGAAGACACACACACATACACAAACATATCTAAAATATAAAAAATATATTTGAAACAACACGAAAGTGGGTAATGCCTACACTGGCTGGTTCTCCCCCAAATCCCGTTTTAACCTTATAATAACCCTACAAGACAGACATCTTCACTCCAGGTTATACAGGAGCTAATTGAGCTCAGCAGATTATATTGTCTAAATTGCAGAGCAAAGAAGCATTTCAAGTTCAGATCTTCTTATTTCAGAACTCATGTTCTGCCCCACCCCAATAGCTTTCCTAGGTTTTGCTCTTATTCTGTTTTTTCAAACCCTACTCCACTCTGACCTAACACCCTACATTCAATTCAATCTCCTGTGCAGGTCAGGCAGCTGATTTTGTCTTCTAACATTATATCATTATGGAAATAATTTTCATAAGTAAGCAATCAATGTGTCATTGTTAGTTGTTACTCCTCGTATTAGAAGGTAATCTGATATGCCTTTGGCATCTTTGCAGAGCTCTTGAGAACAAGAGCTATGAATTCTTTCTGAGCTCCCAGAATTACACATCCTTGAACTTTGCAGATTACTATTATATCTTTTCAGTCCTGGACTGAAACTTGTCACCCCGAAATAAAACTTACAAGTTTTTTAAACTCTGCACCAGAATTGTTGAACAAGCACAGAGAAGTTCAGGTCAATTTGGCTGAGCCAGGTTTAAAAAAAAAAATCTGTTTGCTATGCACATTTGATTTGTGGTGTGCAATAGATTCCAGAAATAAATACAAGATTTGTTTGATGAAAGCTATGATAAATTATGCTGCTATAAAGACACATGCACACGTATGTTTATTGCAGCACTATTCACAATAGCAAAGACTTGGAATCAACCCAAATGTCCATCAGTGACAGATTGGATTAAGAAAATGTGGCATATATACACCATGGAATACTATGCAGCCATAAAAAAGGATGAGTTTGTGTCCTTTGTAGGGACATGGATGCAGCTGGAATCCATCATTCTTAGCAAACTATCACAAGAACAGAAAACCAAACACCGCATGTTCTCACTCATAGGTGGGAACTGAACAATGAGATCACTTGGACTCGGGAAGGGGAACATCACACACCGGGGCCTATCATGGGGAGGGGGGCGGGGGGAGGGATTGCATTGGGAGTTATGCCTGATGTAAATGACGAGTTGATGGGTGCAGCACACCAACAAGGCACAAGTATACATATGTAACAAACCTGCACGTTATGCACATGTACCCTACAACTTACAGTATAATAATAATAAATAAATTTAAAAAAAAAAAAAAAAATGAAATATTGACTTATGCTACCTCCAGGCCATTTTTCATTTATACATGTAATAAGCATTTATTGAACCTCTTCTAAGTCTCAGAATTTGCTAAATACAATCCAGAAAACACAAAACAAACTTAATAACATGTGATGCCTACCAGGCAATAGTGGTGAAAGCATTGGACTGGACATTTGGAAACCTAAGTTAAAAATCGACTTGCATATAACTTGATGTCCAGTAAATCATTAAATCTCTTCAGTCTTCTAGCTACACAATGAGTTACATTATATATTTGTGGGTTTCTTTCAAAGCTCAAAGTTGTGTGGCTTGTAATAGGTCCTGAATAACTGACAAAGTTGAAAAATACAGATGTTGCCTAACTCTCCGACAAAATGTGAGGTGGGATTTTCAAGTTAAAAAAAAAAAATTATAGGATGTACTTTAAGTATTTCCTGATAAATTATTTGAATCTTTGAAATGTTTATTTTTCTTTTAAGTCATCCCCTTGGTTTAGGCCTTTTTTTGTTACAGAATTCTACAGCATATAATTGCACTACAGGTAGGTATTAAGTAACCATAAGAAACAGCAACAAAAAAAGTAACAACAACAAACTGATCACCCATTTCTCCGTTATCAAGGTATTTTTGTATAGTCTATTTTAGGTGACATTGCAAAATGTATGTGATTTAATTTCTCTTGTGTCTTTGGTGAAACCGCCTTCTCAGTTCATGTCTGTATTTCATGCTATTAACATATGTTGGCATCTGAATCCATATTCAGAATTTTCTCATCTCATTCCAAAGAAGTAATTTTTACTAATAGATGGTATTTCTAATAAGCTTAAAACATACATTTGAGACATAAACCTCATCTCTAGACCCTAGTAGAATATCTTCTAATCAATATTTCTTACATGGAATCTGTTGAATTTTGTGCTAAGTCTTTCTAATAGATTTTTATTTCTTATTTTTATTTTGAATTGTGTGTGGGATATGAAATACTGTATTAGAGAAGTTGTGTTGAAAAGTCACTTCTTAAATTCCTACAGTGAATTCTTCTCTACATGTACTACTAATGACAAGATCAAGGATTGCTTGAATAATGGGTGCTAACACAGTGAACAACAAAGGGACTCCAAGTAAAAATGTTTATCCACAAAACTACAAAAACTCAAATATAACGTGATTTATCAAGATAATTGACTCAATAAAATATACTTCTGTTCCCAAAGAGACAATTTGTCAGAATGGTTCCTGCTCCCCAGACAGCAGAGTTTATAAGAATGAGCCAAAACATCAGCATAATGTAGGAATTCCTCTACAAGAAAGTGGAACTAAACTAGTCTTGTAATTATAGTCATGAGAAACAGGACTTAAATCATGTTCATCTTTTCCTAAATCATTGAAAAAATCGAGGAGAAGCTGGGAAGTAGTTGTAGCCAGAAAAGAGAGGGAGCAATTTTAAGCAAAAACTATTTTAGCAAAAGCAAAAAAAAAACTTATGTTGAGAATGAATCTGCATATATTGCTTCAAGGAATGTTACTGTGTAAATAGTGTCCATGAGAAGACAGATCCTAATTCACACACACACATATATAGGCAAACAGTGGCACTGCTCTCAGTAATTGTTTGACATGACAGCCTCACCCTGGGTGCCACTTTCTATTTTTTAAATGAATCAAATAGAACCCTCTTGTTACATTTCTAATTGTCTTCCCTGTTGAGACACAAATGTGTTAAAATCAAAAACATTAAATCCCAAATTTATATTCTTTTTAACCTCGAAGTGCCTCCTTTCCCATACAGATTATACCATATAAATTGTACATATGGGAAGAAAGTAGGCTAATGTAAAGTCATTTTAAAGATCTAATTGCTTATGATTCCTCATCTCCAGGCAGGGCATCTCTGAAAAAAAGGCAGCAGCCCCATTCAGGGACTTATAGATAAAACCCCCATCTCCCTGGGACAGAACAACTTGGGGAAGGGGCGGCTGTGAATAGGCACACCTTCAGCAGACTTAAACATCCCTGCCTGACAGCTCTGAAGAGAGCAGCAGATCTCCCGGTCCAGTGTTCAAGTTCTGATAAGGGACAGACTGCCTCGTCAGTGGGTCCCTGACCCCCGTGCATCCTGACTGGGAGACACCTCCCAGTAGGGGCTGACAGACACCTCATACAGGAGAGCTCTGGCTGGCGTCTGGCGGGTGCCCCTCTGGGACGAAGCTACCAGAGGAAGGAACAGACAGCAATCGTTGCTGTTCTGCAGCCTCTGCTGGTGATACCCAGGCAAACAGGGTCTGGAGTAGACCTCCAGCAAACTCCAGCAGACCTGCAGCAGAGGGACCTGACAGTTAGAAGGAAAACTAACAAACAGAAAAGAATAGTATCAACATCAACAAAAAGGACTTCCACTGAGAGACCCCATCCGAAGGTCACCAACATCAAAGACCAAAGGTAGATAAATCCATGAAGATGGGGAGAAAACAACTTACATTTTCTAACTAATAACCTCAAAGGGATCTTAAATTCCAGGTATAAAGATGTGTATTTACTTTAACACAGCAAATCTACACTTGCTGAGACTTAGTGTAACTATCACCAATATAAAACAAATGCCAAGCTTATATTCAAATTCTTGATAAAATATGTGCACAGGAATAACTGTTAAGTCTAATTATAAGCTAATTTCAGTTATCTTACCTGTACCAGCATTTTAGAAAGATCTGAAGCATTTCCACTGATAAAATAACCGAAAGAGAAGACAGTTCTATTTCTCAATATGAAAACCTGTAAACATTAGAGTATTAGATACAACCTTAAACAAACAGCTGTCCAGTTTTTATTACAATGCCCCATAGATACTAGAAAGAGTAAAATAAAATTTGAAAAGTATACAAGATACTGATTTCAGGAAAAAATTGCATAGGTAGTGAATTAAAAACATAATGTTGATAATAGTGTATCCGTTGCTGCTGCTTCTGATAAACAAATATTTATTTATAGCTTACTATGTCCCAGAAGGATGCTAAGAATATTATGTGCAGTCCTACATCTTTATGTCTGTATCATCTATATCTTTATGTCTACATCCATGTTTGTATAGATGACATAGACATGATATAGATATATAGCTTTATGTCTACATTTATGTTTATATAGATCTACATCTATGTAGATATTTATGTAGATCTATGTTTATATAGCTCTACATCTATAAAACATTACTCTTGCTGATCACACCACATCTAGAGCTCTGGTTTTCATTCTAGAAGTGACATTTAAAGAGAAGATATAAATCACTAGAACAAATCCAGAAAAAAGTAACAGCACAATATAGGAGCTTGAAGTCATGCTATAGAAAGAATGATAGGAGAAACCAGAAATAGTTGTCCAGAAGAAGAAGAAAAGGAAAAAATGACTGTTATGTATCTACCATGTATGAGGCCCTGTGTTAAATAATTTTATTAAGTTAGCCAGGAAAAAAAATGCTAAACCACATTTGCCTTACAAAAAAGTTTACAATCTTTAAGAAAAGCCTTTCTCATGAACTGACCATTTTGTTTATCTGAGCAAGGAGATTATTTGGAAATATGCAAAATGAGCTGGAAGCTGAGTTTGGAAGTAGGGACTGGAAAGAACTGCATTAATTCTGATTAATTATAGTATTTTTGTGTTAATTATGAAAAATTAATAAATTGGAATAAATTTGGATATCTCAAAGACAATAATGAATGGAAGGCATAATCATGTCAATATAATCACGTCAATAATACAAAACTACAAATGTCATAATAAGCTGACATTCTTACTAAAAAAACTAAATATAAAAAATAAACTATTAATATATAGGGAAAAGATTATTCAGCTTTAAAGAAAGGTAGCCATTGTGAGCCGAGATCACGCCACTGCACTCCAGCCTGGGTGACAGAGCGAGACTCTGTCTCAAAAAAAAGAAAAAGAAAAAGAAAGGAAGAAAGGTAGCCATCAATCTGAGTGGTTGCACTTTTATTAAATGCAGAGGGAAAAATAGAGATGTTTGCCATTACCATCATTAACTAAACTTTTGGGGAAGTCTTATTGAATGGAATAAAAAATTAAAATTTAAAAATTAATATAAATATTAGAAACAATGAGATACTATCATCTACTTTGCAGATAATATGCTTGCATACTTAAAAATTTAGTAGATAGTATTTAGTAAAAGAATTTGGTAAAGCGGCTAGATACAAGGTAAATATATAAAATAGTATTTCCATGTTAGCAATAACTATTCAAAAATGTAAATGGTAAAAATTCCAATAAAAGAGTTACAAACAAAAGTATAAAGTCTTATTGGGGATATGAAATATTATCTGAACAAAATTAAGGATGTTCTTGAATGGGAAATATAAATTATCCTAAAATTCATATAAAAATGTAATATCTCCCCAATTTTAATCCCAGCTCTCTTATTTTGGGAGAGGGGAAGAAGAGCTAGATAAAATTATCTTACATTTTAGAGAAAGAACAGACTTCTAAGATAGCAATCATGAATTCTAAGAGTATTGAAAAGGAACCTGACATTACCAGTTAACAAAGATAAAACCAATATAATCAGAAATAAATGTATGAAAAATTAAGTGTGAACAGTTTATAAAATAATGGTACAATAAGTTATCTTCTTACCTATCTTGTACCACATATAAAAAATTTCAAATAAAATTTTAAAATAATGTAAAATTCAAAAAAATCAAATAAAATGCATATGTATAATCTAGGATTTGGGATGACAATTGATTTATATATTTTTTAACTATATGGGTAAAAAAGTTCAATTAAAAACTCAGTAGGAAAACCATAGTTTGGGCACATATATTTGTAATGCTTTTTAAAGATAAAGGGTTGATTAATATTAAAGAGGTTTTGTTTTAAAAAAAGTTTTAATTGATCATAGATATGAATTAGCAATTCTGGGAAGTACCAATCCAAATGTCCAATAAATATGAAAATCTATTCAGTCTTCCTAGTATTCATTCATTCAAGAAACATGTATTGGGTTTTTATCAAATTGTTAATGAGATATAATTTAGTTTTAAAAAGATTATTCTGATTTGCTGAGAGCAGAACAAAAGAGGGTAAATCCAGAAGCAGAGAAGCCAACTGAGAGAGGATTGTAATAGTCGAGGCAATATCTGATATATAAATTTGGTTAAGAAAACATTGAATTCTGAATTTTTTTTTTTTTTGAGACGCAGTCCCGCTCTGCCGCTCAGGCTGGAGTGAAGTGGCGTGATCTCAGCTCACTGCAAGCTCTGCCTTGCAGTTCTTGCCATTCTCCTGCCTCAGCCTCCCAAGTAGATGGGACTACAGGCGCTCACCACCACGCCCGGCTAATTTTTTTTTTTTGTATTTTTAATAGAGACGGGGTTTCACCATGTTAGCCAGGATGATCTCGATCTCCTGACCTCCTGATCTGCCCACCTTGGCCTCCCAAAGTGCTGGGATTACAGGCGTGAGCCACTGTGCCTGGCCGAATTCTGAATAATTTTTAAAGAAGATCAGTTGATAGAAGGGGAGTAATCTGGAGGAGTAGGTTTGGAAGAAAATAAGAAGGTCTATTTTGTGTATTTACATTTATAGCACCTATTAGACATATAAAAGTAAACTGTTTGATGAAAGTGTCTAGAATTTGGACATTAAGTCCAGATTGGAAATATAAATGTTGGAGTTAAGAGAACACTGATTAAGTAATAAAACTAAATGAGGTCACAGAGAATTAGTGTAGATAGGGAAAATGTCCAAGGGCCAAACTTTGGCCCACTTTCATATTTAGAAAGTGAAGAGAAGTAACCAGCAAAGAAAACTCATTCAATGATATGGAAAGAAAAAAAAACAGTAGAATGTGATATCCTAGAAGTCAAGTGAGGAAAGTATTTTAAAAAGAAAATGTGATCAATCAACTGCTGACAGTTAAGAAAGAAAATAACTGAAAATAGATTTACTCACATGGAGGTCATTGGTGACTTTGGCAAAATGCATCTGTGGAGTGGTGGGTCAAAGTGTTGAGTAGGGCAGGTTCAAGAGAGAATGAGTATTGTTTTAAGCCGGTACATTTTAGGATAATTTCTCATACATTAAAAGTTAACTGATGCAAAGAGTGTGGTATCAAGAACGTTTTTTTGAAAATGAGAAACTTCAGTATATTTTATGTTGATAATATTCATAAATAAAAAAGAAAAATTACTGAAGTCTTTGAGCAAGGAAGATGAAATCTAGTACACAGGTAAAAATGTTGACCTTTGATAGGTATGTGGATAATTATTTGGCAGTAACAGGAAAAAAGGAATAATGGGAACTAATATGGGTAGATTGGGAGATGTGGTGTTAGGTGTGTACAGAAGTTCTTTTCTGATGGCTTCTATTTTCTTGGTGAAATTGGAAGCAACATCATTAGCTAAAAGTAAGATAGGAGAGGAAGTTTTGGAGATTGGTGCAGAGAAAAGATGTAAAATCAAAATCTAGCTTAGTGGAATGAATGGTTTATAGAAATGTTTTAAGATTGTGGGCAGCTTTAAGGATATACTTACGATTTTGAGGTCATGAATTTAGGTCATGAATTTAAACTGAGAGCAGTCAGCATGGTTTCTTATTGTTTCCAGCACATTCACCTGGATATGTGCTGATTAAACAGAGAGTTGAGGATTATGGCTGGCAAGCACAGCAACAGGACAGAAAGACAAGGCCATTATTTCTTATAGTGAATGACAAGTGAAATTATGCTGAATAAAAGAGAAAAATTATTTCAGTGAAGTGAGGGATAGTAAGAAGGTGGTAGATTTAGGTGGAGTAGAAATAATTTTTGGAGTTGGAATAATAGCAGAAATAAACTAGAAAGATGGAAAGTTGTGGTCAGAAAACAGAATAATTAAAGCTATGATTATGAAAAGCTTTCAGTTATTGGTAATAAGTCTTACATTATGGCTCAGAGTACAGTAATTGGCTACGATAGAATATAGAACAAAATAATTAGAATAAAGGAGATTTAGGAATTGAAAAACCACGATATTTGAAAGATTATCTATGTTGATATTACAGTCACTAAGATGAATGCAGACAGGAGCAGTGTTGGGGGTGTGCCCTCAAACCTGAAATTCAACCACTCAGGAAATAACGAAGAGTGATTAGTGAGTTCTGCAGTTGTCTCCAAAAAGTTGAGGTAGGATGTGGTTTAGTTTGACAGATTTAATATTAGTTACTTTTAGTGTAAGAGGGAGACATAAGAAAAGTAGCAATAAAAACCAAAGTGAAACTTTGCTACTTCCACATCAATGGTGGGATTTGAGGAAAACTTTAATTAAGAGAGCACTGTAAGAGGAGTGTCTTCAAGGAGACTCAGGTTTTATTCAGTTAGAACAGTAAGTGACATAATATTCAGAAAATGTACATAAATACATAGTATCTTTCTTGCTCTAGACCATTATTTCTCTCTCTCTCTCTCTCTCTCTCACACACACACACACACACAAATACACACACACCCCCCTACTCATAAACATATGTATCAGACAATACCATCTCTTACTCCTCTTTTTCAAGTAATCTCCCATCATAGGTATTAAAGGTGTTAGCACCAAATCACTGTTTTCTCTTCCTTACTACATCTGACTCTTGCAGATTTCTTTCCTTTTCCTTTCTCCTCTTCCTCTTCCTCCTTCTTCTTCCTCCTCCCCCTCCCCCTGCTCATCCTCCTCTTCTTCTTCTTTTCTTCTTCTTCCTTCTTCTTCTTCCTCTTCCTCTTCCTCTTCTTTTACATGTAGTTTATTCCAGAGATTGCAGAAAACACAATTTAGAGAGTATGCGAAATGACAGGGAAACACGAAAGCCAGTGAAGGACGCAAACACGTGAGTTATGTTGTGAGCTACCGTACACAATCTTTCTAAAGACCCTCTGAGGAACCACACTGAATATAACACAGTTGCTCCACCCAGGAGTCAGGGGTGTGGTGGCATTTATATGGCAGCTTATATCAGTTGCCGGTTTTGTTTTTGCTACTTTTATACAAATTTCCCTCTTGCTTGTTTTTCTTTTTATAGATTCAGGGCATACACGTGCAGATTTGTTACATGGATATATTACATAGTGGTGGAGTTTGGGCTTTAACTGTACCCATCACTGAAATAGTAAACATTGTACCCTATAGGTAATTTTTCAAGTCTTACTTCCACCCTACCTTCCTCACTGCTGATTTCAATATTCCCCAATGCTGATTTCAATATTCATGTAGAATGTTCATTTTAGATATTAGCCTTTCAGTTCTTAACTTTCTTACCCTCAATGACCTTATCTGCTATCCCAATTCAGTCACCCATTTGCATTGTTTAAACCTAGATATTGTCATGGCCAATAACTGTTGTGGCAGATGTTGACAACTAGCTATCCAAAGATCATTTGTAACTCTCCCTTGCCTGCACCTACAGTAGAGAGTGCAAAAGCTAAAAGCTTTATTCTGGGGTCCCACATGGTGACCACATTAAATATAAATGAAAGTCCACAGCCTCTTTCACTTTCTTTTTCTTCTTGCCTGGAACACAGACATGTGACTTGGAGTTGCAGTAGTTACTGGAAGCCACGAGGTAAGAAGCATAAGGATCAAAGTCAATATATTGAGAGTAGTAGAGCAAAACATTGAAAAATGTCTAAGCCTTCCACATCTGGCCATGGTTTAATTTGTATCAGTCTAATTGTCAAACTGAGAACTCCAGGAGCAGGATAAGATGAGGGTGGGGGAGAACTGATGGAAGACATGGAAGAAAAGTTATGAGAAGTTATAATCTCTGGGAAAATAGAAGCCACGCATGTAAGACATACTACTATCCAACTGCGATAAATACAAAGAAAACCATACTGAGACACATCACAGTAGAATTACTGAACACCAACAACGAAGCAAAAAATCTTAAAATCAGCCAGAAAAAACAGACATAATACCTTCAAAGAAGCAACAATGTTAGCTGACTTCTCTAAAGAATGAAAGCTGAAGGAGAATGTAAAATGTATGCCAAAATATTGGAAGATAATAACTGCCAACCTAGAAATCTACAATCAGCAAAACTATCTTTAAAAAAATATTTTAGGCCAGGCGTGGTGTGGTGGTGCACGCCTGTAATCCCAGCACTTTAGGAGGCTGAGGCGGATGGATCACCTGAGGTCAGGAGTTTGTGACCAGCCTGACTAACATGGTAAAACCCCATCTCTACTAAATACCAAAAAATTAGCCGGGCGTGTTGACGCATGCCTGTAATCCAAGCTACTTGGGAGGCTGAGAGAGAAGAATCGCTTGTACCTGGGAGGCAGAGGTTGCAGTGAGCCAAGATCACACCATTGCACTCCAGCCTGGGCAACAAGAGCGAAAGTCTGTTTAAAAAAAAAAATTAGATCTTTAAAATTTTAGAATATGAAAAATTTATAAGAAAAAGAATATGAGTATATTAATTACTACAGAACTGTATACTTAAAAATGGTAAAGATGGTAAGTTGCATTTTATTGCAATCAATTTTTTTTTTTAAAGAAAAATTGTCCACAGCAAACCTACTCTAAGCAAACGTAAGGAAAACACTAAAGGAAGTTCTGGGAGGCAGATATTTAAATAAATAAATGAACATTAATAAAGTTAATATATGGTATATCTAAATGCATACAAAATAATAATGCCTTGTAGAATGTATAATATTTGTAGAATTAAATACATAATAATAGTGCAAAAATTTGAAAGGAGTAAATGAAATTACAGTACTTAATGTTCTTAAATTTTTGGGAAATTGCCTTAAGTACCAATATGAGGAGGATTCTAATAAATCAAGGATTGATATTGCAATAGGTTAACTACTAAAAGTGCAGTGAAAATTTAAGAAGCAAAACTAAGAAGCCAACAGAAAAAATAAGAATAAAATTAGGCAAAACCTAAGTTAAAAAAATAGCTAAGAAGAGAGAAAGTAGAACAAGATAGATTTATAAACATGAAATTAATAGGGAACAGATATAAAATGGTAGATTCATGAACATGAAATAAATACTTCAATTAAAAGACAAAATTTTAAACCTGACAAAATTTAAAACCTATTTATACACCGATTTTGAGGAACACACCTTAATTATGACATGTAAAATTTTTTTTAATCTCAAAAGGATACACCATGAAATACTAACTTAAAGAAAATTGTCATAGCTATGTTACCATCAGGTGAAGTAAAAATAAGTCAATGAATTATTAGACATAAAGGGGACCATTTCAGTGATAAAACTGTCAATCAATTAAGGAGATATAACAATTCTACATTTTTATGCACTGAATAATGTAGCCTTCAAATAAATACAATTTAACGAACGAAAACCAGAAAAAGACAAATTCTAATTGTAACGGGAAATTTTAACATAGCTATCTCAAAGAGAGATAAGCAAATACATATAAAAGGTAAAACAAGTAGGCATGAATAAGATTTGAACATTAACAAACCTGACCTAATTAATATGTATCAGCACTGTACTAAAAATTTCAGCATGCACATTCTTTTCTAGTTCACATGAAACCAGTACCAAAAATGAATGTATACAAATTTCTAAGAATTAACATCATACAAAATATATTTTGTGACCATCATGAAATTAAGTTTGAAATAAAAAACAAAAAAACACGTATGTTTATTGCAGCACTATTCACAATAGCAAAGACTTGGAATCAACCCAAATGTCCATTAGTGACAGACTGGATTAAGAAAATGTGGCACATATACACCATGGAATACTATGCAGCCATAAAAAAGGATGAGTTTGTGTCCTTTGTAGGGACACGGATGCAGCTGGAAACCATCATTCTCAGCAAACTATCACAAGAACAGAAAACCAAACACCGCATGTTCTCACTCATAGGTGGGAACTGAACAATGAGATCACTTGGACTCGGGAAGGGGAACATCACACACTGGGGCCTATCATGGGGAGCGGGGAGAGGGGAGGGATTGCATTGGGAGTTATACCTGATGCAAATGACGAGTTGATGGGTGCTGACGAGTTGATGGGTGCAGCACACCAACATGGCACAAGTATACATATGTAACAAACCTGCACATTATGCACATGTACCCTAGAACTTAAAGTATAATAATAATAATTAATTAATTTTTAAAAACCCACAAATATTTAAGAAGCAAAACCTGTCTAAATAACTCTTCTATCAAAGAAGAAGTCACAGTAGAAAATTAAAATAGAAGAATAATATTACGATAAAATAATAATGAAAAGTCTGCATACCAACACTGTGGGGTACTGCTAAAGCTTAACAGAGCATCTGTTCTTAAATGTTAGCACTCATTAGGATCACTTGAAGGCTTCTCAAAATACAAAGTGTTGTGCCCAATCCCCAGAGCTTCTTATTCAGTAGGTCTGGCACATGGCTTAACAATTTGCATTTCTAACAATATCCCAGAATATACTGATGCTTCTGGTTAAGGAACCACCTCTTATCCTAGGATACATACACAACTTTATGACAATAAATTTTATTTTAAAAACATTTTTTAGAAAAACAAAATTTACCAAAATTAGCACAAAAACAAATATGAAATCTTCATAGCTTTATCTATAGTTGACCCTTGAGCAACTCGGGTTTGAATTGCATAGGTCCACTTATACAAAGGTTTTATTTCAATAAATATACTGAAAACATTTTTGGAGATTTGTGACAATTTAATAAAAGCTCTCAAATATTTAAAAAATGTAAGAAAAATTTAGGTATGTCTTGAATGTATAAAATATATGTAGATAGTAGTCTACTTATTTACTACCATAATACATACAAAAAACTATTATAAGAAGTTTATCAAAGTAAAGCTTTATGTTTAACTAAAGTTACATACACAAACATATACCATACAAGGCACCATTTGCAGTCAAGAGAAACATAAGCAAATGTAAAGATGTGGTTTTAAAATGGCATGAAATTAACTGTAGTTCACACTGTGTTACTGTAACAGTTTCATAGCCACCCCCTATGGTTATTGCAGTGAGCTCAAGTATTGCAAGTATCCATTTTTAATGCCTTGTGATGCTAATCATCTCTGCATGAGCAGTTTGTCTCCACAGTAAATTGCACATCACAGAAAAAAATGGCCTCTTGCAGTTCTCACATGTGTTTTACTGTGTTTAGGGCAATACTTTAAACCTTGAATCACACCGTGTGATCCATACGAAGTGCCACTAGTGATGCTGGCAATGCTCCCAAGAAGCACACAGCAGTCATGACATTACAAGACAAAGTTGAATTGCCTGATACTCATCAGAGATTGAGATCTGTAATGGCAGTAGTCCTGCCATTTCAAGAGAAATAAATCCAGTAATAAGGACCGTTGAAAAAAATGAAAAGGAAACTTGTGAACCCATAGTTGCAGCTACACCAGCAGGTGCAAAAGCCTTGCGCTTTCTGTGAGATACTCTTTTATCTTATATTGAAAATGCAGCTGACAGCTTAAAGCAAAAAGCAAATGAAGGATCTAAAGCTGGAGGATTTAATGCCAGCAAAGGATGGTTGGATAATTTTAGAAGGAAGTTTGGCTTTTAAAATGTCAAAATAATAGGAAAAGCAGCTTCTGTCAGTCAAAAGGCAACAGATAACTTCCCAGATGCCATTAAGAAAATGATTGAAGATAGGCCAGTCACAGTGGCTCACACCTGTAATCCCAGCACTTTGGGAGGTCAATGTGGGTGGATCACTTGAGCCCAGGAGTTTCAGACCAGCCTGGGCAACATGGTGAAACCCTGTTTCTACAAAAACAAAACAAAACAAAATCATATATATATATGAAGCCAGGCATGGTGGCATGCACTTGTAGTCCCACCTACTCAAGAGGCTGAGCTGGGAGGATCACTGGAGCCTGGGAGGCGTAGGATGCAGTAAGCCCAGATCACACCACTGCACTCAGCCTGGACAAGAGTGAGACCTTGTCTCAAAAAAAAAAGAAAAAAAAAGAAAATGGTTGAAGATAAAGAACATCTACCTGAATGGGTTTTTAATGTGGATAAAAGTGCCCTATTATAGAAAAAAAGAAATGTCACAATGAACATTTATTAGTAAGGAAGAGAAGAAAACGCCAGGATTTAAGGCAGAAAAGGATAGGCTAACTCTACTGTTTTGTGCAAATGCATTTGGGTTTATGATCAGGACTGTCCTTACCTATAAAGCTGCTAACCCCTGAAGTTTTTGTTGCTTTTGTCATTGTTGGTTTTGCTTTGTTTTGTTTTAGAGACAAAGTCTCACTGTGTTCCCCAGGCTGGAGTGCAGTGGCACAAGCATGACTCACTGAAGCCTTGGACTTCTGGCCTCAAATAATCCTCCCACTTTGGCCTCCCAAAGCAGTGAGATTACACACATGAGCCACCATGTCAAGCCTTCCCCTGAGATTTGAAGGTAAAAAATCAACACCAGTTGCCAGTCTTTTTGTTGTACACAAGAAGGCCGTGATGAGAACCCTTTTTCTGGATTGATTCTGTCAAAGCTCTGTCTCTGAAGTCAGGATGTTCCTTGAGAGTAAAAGACTGCTTTTTAAAGTTCTTTTGATATTGGACAATGCTCCTGGCCACCCAGAACCCCATGAGTTTAACACTAAAGGCACCAAAGTTGTCTACATACCCCGAAACACGATGTCTCTAATTCAGCCTCTAGACCATGGGGTCATAGGATCTTTAAGGCTCATTGCATGTGGCACTCTATGGAAAAAATTTTAACACCATGGGTGAGAACCTTGATAGAGAAAACATCATGAAAGTCTGGAAGAATTACACAATTGCAGATGCCATCGTTGTTTTAGAAAAAGCCATGAAAGTCATCAAGCCTGAAACACAGTTCTGCTGGAGAAAACTTTGTCCAGGGGTTGTGCATGATTTCACAGGATTTATGAAAGAGCCAATCAAATAAATCATAAAAGAGATTGTGAATATGGAAAGCAGGTAGGGACTGAAGGATTTCAAGATATGGGTTTTAGAGAAATTCAAGAGCTAATAGACACCACATGCAAGCAGTTAACAGAAGACAACATTATGGAAATGAATGCTTCTCAGTCAGTACCAGACGGTGGGGAAGAAGTGGTAGAAGAAGTGGTGCCAGAAAACAAATGGACATTAGACAGTTTGGTAAAAGGGTTCCAATTATTCAGGACTGCCTTTGACTTCTTTCACTACATGGACCTTTCCATGATATAGGCACTGAAACTAAAGCAAATAGTGGATGAAGTATTGGTCCCATATAGAAACAGTTTTGGAGAAAGAAAGTGCAAAGTCAGACAGAAATTACTGTATTTCTGTAAAGTTACACCTAATGTGCCTGCCTCTCCTACCTTTCTTTCCACCTCTGTCCCCTCTGCTGCCTTTGAGACAGCAAGGCCAACTCTTCCTCCTCCTCCTCAGCCTACTCAACCTGAAGAGATGAAAATGACCTTTATGATGATCCATCTCCACTCAATAGTAGATACATTTTCTCTTCCTTATGATTTTCTTAATAACATTTTATTTTCTCTAGCTACTTTATCATAAGACTACGGTATATAATCCACATACCATATAAAATATGTGTAAATCGAGTATTTGTGTTATCAGTAAGGCTTCCAGTTAACATTAGCTGATTAATAGTTAAGTTTTGGGGGTCTCAGAAGTCATACATAGTTTTTTGACCACATGGGGGTTGGTGTCCCTAACTCCCACATTGTTCAAGAGTCAACTTCATTGATAAATTTAAATCTTTAAGGAACATTACACCAAGAAAACTCCAGACCCAAATGACTTTACCAGGGGATTTTTCCATCCACTCAGGGAAAAAAACAAAAACAAACAAACAAACAAACAAAAACCACATTAATCTTACACAATGCCTTCTAGAGAACAGGGGAAAACAAAAACAAAAACAAAACAGCACAGCTTCTTTGATGAGGTTAGTGTATGACTAAATCAAAGCCTTAGAAGGATATTACAGGAAAAGAAAAAATACGTAGTTCAATCACTCTTATGAACATAGATCCCAATGTCCTAAAAATAAATAAAATAAAATAAATATTCAAACAAACTGCATCCATCACTATATAAAAAAGAGGGAGACAGGGAGGGAAAACTGAGTTATTGATGGCAACAGTAAGTAACTGTCTTGGATTGTCTACCTGGAGGTTTCCTGATAAGTGTTAAAATTAAATTAAAAACTTATGGCTGGGCACGGTGACTCATGCCTGTAATCCCAGCACTTTGAAAGGCCGAGGCAGGGGGATCACGAGGTCAGGAGATTGAGACCATCCTGACTAACATGGTGAAACCCCATCTCTACTAAAAATACAAAAAATTAGCCGGGCGTGGTGGCGGGCGCCTATAGTCCCAGCTACTCAGGAGACTGAGGCAGGAGAATGGCATGAACCCGGGAGGCAGAGCTTACAATGAGCCGAGATCGCGCCACTGCACTCCAGCCTGGGCGACAGAGTGAGACTCCATCTCAAAAAAAAGTAAATAAATAAATAAAAGACTTAACCACAAAGACAGTCTTGGTTAGGTTTGCTATCATAGGCAACTAAGTGATTTATTTACTGACATTATTCTGTTATCCACAAAAATCACAATCTAAGCATCTAACCATTGACTCCTAAATTTCCAGTAACCCAATTTCAACAACTGTTCATCCCAACTTCGAATCTAGTCCATTAACTTGATCACCTTTTCACTGTCCACCCAGGCATCACTTCCCTCCCTTCCCACCTTAGCCCATGGTCTATCACCATTGTCATTTCTTTATGTATATCCTCAACTCTTTTGGCATCATACTTCATTGCATTTGCCTGACAAAAGCCCAACTCTAGTTAAATTAAATGTCTGCACACTTCGTGACTGCACATAAGCAGCCCCCATGGTTGATTAAAACCAGTCACACTGCTAACCAGTCTCACTTTAAACCACTAACTGTGAGCCTTAGGAACTGCCCAGAAAACTTACCACATTTTCTCATCAGTTGATTCTTCCCCTCTTCATGTTGATAGTTTCACAGCTCGTCCTCTACTTTCAAATATCCTGTACTTCTTCCTGCCCTCCTCACTCTCATCTGATGACTCCCTATTCTACTACCAAATAGAAGCAATCAGAAGAGAATGCCATCATCTTCTCGCACCAACTCTACCAACATATATGCAGCTCTAACTGTATATGCCCTGCCTTGATGCTAGTTCACTTGACTATCATACAAGAACATCACGATGACCCTGGTTAAAATCAGAAAGATGCTTAGAAAACATGATACTAGAGCAGTGTTTCTCAAAATGTGGCATCCAGACCAGCAGCATCAACATCACTTGAAAACTTGTTATAAATGCAATTTCCTGGACCTATTAAATAGGAACTCTGGATGGGGGGAAACAGCACTCTGTGTTTATGAAGGCCTACAGGTAACTCGGATGCATGCTAAGGTTTGAGCACCCCTGGTCTAAAATGTATTGATCTAGTTATGTTTTAACTCTTGCTTAAAACAAAGTAGCATATAATAATTCATTGTTTTATTATTAGGAGGAAAGAAGAGAAAGAGGAGCACATTTAAGTACACAATTTTTGACTTCAAGAAATTTATGGAAACTTGAAATTGCCCCAAGGTTCTAGCCCATTCCTTTTCTAGATGAAATTAAAGTCCAAGTATAGCAGTAACACATCCAAGTTCATATAGCTAGCCTTGAATCTGACCTTTAATGGTGATGTGTAATGGTCAAATGAATTAACTACCTCCTAAAATAGAGAGCTAATCTCTACCTTTCTATATTAGTTTCCTAGGACTGCCAAAACAAATTACCACAAACTGAATGGCTTAAAACAATGGAAACTATGGACACAGGGAGGGGAACAGCACCCACTGGGGCCTGTGGAGTGGGTGGGGAGGGAGAGCATCAGGATAAACAGCTAATGCATGTGGGGCTTAATACCTAGGTGACGGATTGATAGGTGCAGCAAACCACCATGGCACAGGTTTACCTGTGTAACAACTGCAAATCCTGCACATGTATCCTGGAACTTAAAATAAAATAAAATAAACAAACTTACTCTCTCACAGTACGGAGGCTGCTAGAATCCTAAACCCAGATGTCAGCAGTGTTGGTTACTTCTGGAGGTTCTGAGAGGGAATCTGTTCCATGCCTCTCTGCTAGCCTCTGATGGTTGCAAGCAATCTTTGACATTTCTTGGCTTGTAGATACATCACTCCAACATCTACCTCCATTTTCGCATGGTATTCTCCCCTACATGTCTGTCTCTGTGTCCAGATTTTCCTTTTCTTAGAAGAAAATCAGTCATTTGATTAGGACTTACCCTAATCCACTCTCACCTGATTTTAACTTGATATACATTTTCAAAGACCTTATTTTCAAATAAGTATCTGTCACATTTACATGCATTGGGGGTTAGGACTTGAATATCTCTTTAGAAGGGAGGGAGAAGATAATAATTTAAACCAGTAAACTTTTCAACCATCTAAAAGCCATGGATAGGGGGAAACAAATTTTCTCGGCCTAAAGGAAAATGGAAATCCAAACTTCTCCTCACACAATCCACTGCTGACTCTCTGGGAAGTGTGAAGCACAGACTAGCACATCCATGATGCTCAGGATCACTGCCTACCACCTCAGCCTGCCCCCTCTGACACATGTTATATGTGCTTGCTTGCTGATAACTGGCTACTCCGACCACCTTTTCCACTTGCTGGACCAAGGATGCTGATTTCTGAAATCTGCCTCCACGGCTGCCACGGCCCATGCAGAATGCTCCATCCCATCCCACATCTATTAGGCCTCTCTCTCCAAGGCCACACGTGAGTCTAAATCTCAAGAAGCAATAAAATAACATACATTCATATTATTTTATTTTTTAATGTACAAAAAAACATGAGTGTTCTCAGTAAAAGCAATATGGTATGAATATGTTGGTGGGATTAATCATCTGTATTTTACTTTCTAATGTGGCCGACCAAGCACTTGTGCTAGAAGCAGAAATTACAGCAGCTCTGCCACTGTCTTCTTTGCTCATTCTTGCATTGTTAATTTTTGTGATTCCATAGTTTTTTTTGGTAATCTTGTAGAACCATTTGGAAAATGGTTTATTGGAAAAGGGTTACTATAGTTAAAACCAGATACTGTAATTTATAAAAATTCACTGCATTAGGCTCAGGTAAACCACAATATACTGTCAATCCTTCTATGTTGTAATATTTCTGCTTATCTTTCACGATATATTGGGAAATGTACATTATACATGATTGCTTCATATATGTCCAAGAAAAGAGGAAGAATAAGGAGAAAGAGGAGAAGGAAGAAGAGGAGGAGAAGAGAGGAAAAAGGAGAGGAATAGAAAGAGTAATCAGAAGAAGTAGTAGGAGCAGAAAAATCAGAAGAGCAGAAACAGTAGCAGCTGCCACCACCACTAGGATCAATTTATATGTTTAATATTAATATTTATTGTTCATAAATAATATTATGTAACTAGTATTAGATTAACATTCTAACATTTCCTTCATACTCCAATGGCACATCTTATACACGCATTTTGACAACGCCATCTAGATGATATCACCATTCATCTGAATGAAGCACCAAATAACTTGCTCTTTCAGTTCTTGATGTTCTTTCAGTTCTTGTTCTTTCAGTCCTCAATGTTCTCCTCTTATCTCTGCATGCGGTCTTTTCTTTTGTCATCTATTAACACTTCCCACCCGACCTCAAGCTTCTGTGCTTCTAGACTGCTTGCTCAACTATTCCTTTCAAAAGATCTTATGTTGCCTAGAGACATCCACTCTATTAATCCCTGTCACCATCCATATATATCCCCTTTAATGTCTTCACTTCCTTTCCAATATGGTATAAAAGACACAACCAAGTACGCTGGTTAATGTCTAGGATTCTAGGGTCCTACAGACCTGAATGTGTAACGTAGGGTGAGTTGCTTTACCTCTCTGAGCCTCAGTCTCTTTAACATGAAAAGTGGGGATAAAATACAAGCTGACACAGTCTTCTTAGGAATATTTAATAAAATAAGGTATGCAAAGTGTCATCTAGAATGCTTGTGGTTCTGAAAAAGATCAGTCAACTGCATGAATGTTACTGAGTGGCCAAGTGGGTGAAGTCTAAAAATATTAGTGAGTTTTGCAGCATAAACAAGTAAATATTCTGTAGTATTTTGATCATTTATGCCTGTTGATTTATTGGCTTCCATTCATCCCCATCTGGACTCTGCATCACCCTATCACAGCTGAAGATGAAAGCGTTACCAAAATGCTGACAGTTTGCCACTGTCTGCCTTCCTCACAATCTTGTCATTTCATTATTGATCCTTGATACTTCTCTAGATCGTGAATAGCTCTCCTCTCTCAGCTTCATCGCTGACAACTCGATTTGGACACTATCCACGGGTTCGGTGTTAAAGGCACTGAGACACAGAGAAGTCAAAAAATGCAGGGTGAGTAGGCTGGGATGATAAATATCCTGAGATCTACCTCCAATACTGCACTGTAATGCATTACGTTTAGGATCGGAATTTAGTGTCATAAAATAATTTGGTTTAGAAAATGATTAACAGTCATAGAAAATTAAGTTGGGGGCTTAGAAATGCTTCTCCATTTCTACCTGAATAATGCAGTCATCAGCTTGACCACAAAGCATGCTCAGTGGCCATCCCTCACACAATGCATGTGGTATTTTGGGTCCAAGTCATCAGGAGCTGACCAGATAATTTTTAAGGACAAAGCATCATTCTTGAATTTTGGGTTAATTTGCACATGCCAGGTTTGATTTTGAATGCATGGACTTGGTGAAAATGTGGGTACATGTGTCTTAAGCTGTCACTTGGAGTAACACCTTCTCATGTATATGTTCCTGAAGTCTCACGTCTATAAACTGCACATGTGGAACAACTGCTCTGGCAGTAATTGCTAAAGCACACAGGAAAGTTTCTCCCTCAGCTGTTCTCATTTCTCTGGTTTCCAGGCAGTCCCCCATCCACCACACCTCCCCAACCCACCACACTCATTCTCATCCTGCCTAAGATTGTTTCCCCCAAGTGGTCAAACCTTGTAAGTCAAGTGGCATTTCTGTGATGCCATTCTTTCCAAAATTCTGCAGATGGACTAAAACTAATGAAAGCTAAACCTGAGCATAAAGGCAATGACTTTTATACCTCAGGTACATACAATAGGAATCATTTAAGTTTACTGGAAACTTCATATTTTATATTACTAGAACCCGGAATAGAATTCTGAGCACTTCAATTGGGCTTCTAGGATTCTGCTAGAGGTGACTTTACACTGAAAGCATCTAGGATATGTAATTTTATAAACGTTGAAGCCCCGAAAATGTTCTTAGTGTTTATAGGTTGCAGGAAAATAAGTGAAAATGGTAATAAAAAATAGTCTGTTTATGCTTTTTTAGGGTTATGTATAGGGTTACATTTTGATAGTCTGCCCAGAATTTTAAAACATTGGATATACATATCAAAAGTGCTTCCGACATGCCTTCATCTTTGCCTTTATTATTTTAGAAACATAATTTCCCTCCACCTTGGCAGAGGCTGTATGCCATAATTTCTCATCTGCAACATGTATATCAAGGTAGCATGGCCAGACCAGAATTGAAAACCTACATGCTTTCATGAATGCCAAACAGACACAGCCATTTAAGATGATGTCACTTCAGAAGACAATGCTAACTCTGAACCCATATGGTGCAGAGTAAAATTGAAATGGCCAATTTCTATCAGTCCTCACAATATGGACAGCCATTTTTTCATTCAGTCCCACGCAATTCCATTCAGGTTCTCCATCTTTTTCTTAAATTTTAGATACTAAGGCTAAGTAGCGTGCATTTTATGAGCTTAACTACTGGTGAACAAAACAGGAATACTGTACTTTGTGAACTGTTTATACTAAGCAAGTTTATTCATTCCAGCATTATTCTGCCTTTTAAAACATGCAACATATTTCACACATCCTAAACTTGTTCTCTTCAGTAAGTCAGAATGCCTTTAAATCTTTCAGTGGTATAAATAACAGCAAGCAATACCTAATAAAAGAGGAGGCATGAGCATACATTTCACCCAATAGCGACTTGTATTGTATGCAAAAAAACAAAAAACAAAAAAACAAAAAAGCTAACATGTTATTATTTGGGAATTGCAAATAATAAAAAAAAATTTAATTTTTGCTAGGAGGACCAGATTTTGAACTTATGTATGTGCAAGGTGTGTTAAGACAATATTAGAATTAAAATGAGGCCCGGCGCGGTGGCTCACACATGTAATCCCAGCACTTTGGGAGGCCAAGGCAGGTGGATCGTGAGGTCAGAAGATCGAGACCATCCTGGTTAACAAGGTGAAACACTGTCTCTACTAAAAATACACACACACACACAAATTAGTTGGGCGTGGTGGCAGGCAGCTGCAGTCCCAGCTATTCAGGAGGCTGAGGCAGGAGAATGGCGTGAACCCAGGAGGCGGAGCTTGCAGTGAGCAGAGATGGCGCCACTGCACTCCAGCCTGGGCAACAGAGCGAGACTCTGTCTCAAAAAAATAAAATAAAATAAAATAAAATAAAAAGAATTAAAATGAGAGAATTGGTGGTGGGAAAATAACTGCAATGGATGTAATTAGACCAGAATAGTCTGCTCACCAGCTGAATGTGCTGATGGGGAACATGTTTAAGATAAAGACACTTCAGCACTCCTAAGCCCCCCCAAAAAAGCAAAAGTAGAAATAGCCCAAACGTGAGTAGCTTTGGTAAGCTACCTAACACCTACATTGCTTCATTTATTAGCTTCACAATTATAGGGTGAACTTTTTTTTTTTTTTTTTTTTTTAGACGGAGTCTCGCTCTGTCGCCCAGGCTGGAGTGCAGTGGCGCCATCTCTGCTCACTGCAAGCTCCGCGTCCTGGGTTCATGCCATTCTCCTGCCTCAGCCTCCTGAGTAGCTGGGACTACAGGCGCCCGCCACCTCGCCCAGCTAATTTTTTTTGTATTTTTAGTAGAGACGGGGTTTCACCGTGTTAGCCAGGATGGTCTCAATCTCCTGACCTCGTGATCTGCCCGCCTTGGGCTCCCAAAATTCTGGGATTACAGGCATGAGCCACAGCGCCTGGCCTGATTTTTTTTTCTTACTTAATATTGTCCTGATTTAGTCAATAAAGTCCACATGCTACACTAGCTCAGGAACTATTCTTTGATGGCTAATATCCAAAAAACTGTGAGATAACTTTATATTTAGTTACTGTTTTCAATTCTCTAAAAAGCAGCACTTTGTTCTATGAACTATAAGCAGATAGTTTAAAAATATTAAACATGTTTTCTTCAGAAAATCTATAGCAGAAATAGACATGCCTTGTAAGTTGAGATACAAAAATATTTCCATCTTTATATGTTCTGTTAACATATTCAAATACTACCTCTTTAGATGGATGTTTATGTTTCCCAAAATACTGAATTCTATCTATTTCTGTACAAACATTTGTAATTGACAAAGCATGTCATTGAAATATCCAGCTACCCACCATTAATGTTAATGATCAAGGGACACATCTCCAAAGATATACACTATCTGAAAAACAATCAGCCCTCACAATTCAGACAGCCATTTTATTCAGCTACTTGCAATTTCTTTCATATTCTTCCCCTCCATCTTAAATTTTAGGCTCCAGAGCTGTGTTACACATATTTTTGAGAGCTTGGCTACTGCTAAACAAAATAGAAATACTGGGCTTTGTGGATCTTGGGATTACCATGTGTTTCTCAAGTCCACATGCTTCAGAATATCCTGTTGTTAAGAATTAAAATCTGGGAGCTCCCTTAGGCCCTCTGAATCTGAATTCCTGCTGATGAAACAGAAGTAGCTATATTTTTTACACAACTTCATGGGGTTCTCATAAACACTAAAGGCTGGGATACACTGTACTAGAGCAAAATGTCTTAAAATTGCCACGTCCAAACATTTTTCAGCTTTAAGGGATTTACCTCTATGTGTCTCTTCTTTCTGCTAAGCCATGAATAAGATTTGATTAATAAGAAGGACAACTATATTTCAGGACGAAGGACCATTTCTACTTTCTCTTACATTTTTATTAAGCCTACAAGTGCTGGAATGTCTACTCCAAAATATGTTCCCCATCAGCACACCAAATTACAAATACATTACCTAGATACAGGACCTATAGACATATCTAGCTTCAGATGTGGTTTGGCTTTGCGTCCACACCAAAATTGCCTCTCAAACTGTAATCCCCAGATACTGAGGGAGGGACCTGGTGGAAAGTGTTTGGATCATGGAAGCGGTTCCCCCATGCTGTTCTCATGATAGTAAGGGAGGTTCTTACAAGCTTTGATGGTTTTAAAAGGGGCAGTTTTTCCTGTGCTCTCCATTCTCTCTTGCCGCCCTGCGAAGAAGATGCCTGCCTCCCCTACTGCCATGATTGTAAGTTTCCTGAGGCCTCCCCAGTCATGCTGAACTGTGAATCAATTAAACCTCTTACCTTCATAATTACCCAGTCTCAGGCATTTCTTCATAGCAGTGTGAAAATGAACTAATACATCATGTTAGTGTAAAGACATTTCTTACCAAACATTTCCTCACAAGACCATATATTGGGCAGTAAGGCTCTCAGTAAGACAGGCAGAGAAAGATCTTGTAGGAGAAACTTCCATTTGCTTTTTTATATTTGCTGGGATGCCTTGCTTTATTCTTTTCCTTTCTTCTTGTCCTGAAGAACAAAGAATACCTACCTCTGCCCACTTCTATTTTTTCTTCCTTCTTTCCTTTTTTTTTTTTTTCTTTTGAGACAGTCTCTTGCTCTGTCGCCCAGGCTGGAGTGGCGCGATCTCGGCTCACTGCAAGCTCTGCCTCCCGGGTTCATGCCATTCTCCTGGCTCAGCCTCCCGAGTAGCTGGAACTACAGGCACCCACCACCAAGCCCGGCTAATTTTTTGTATTTTTAGTAGAGATGGGGTTTCACCATGTTAGCCAGAATGGTCTCAATCTCCTGACCTGGTGATCCGCCCACCTCAGCCTCCCAAAGTGCTGGGATTACAGGCATGAGCCACCGCGTCCAGGCTCTTCATGCATTTTTCTATCACCATATTCACTGAAATATTTATGCTGTTGCTCCCTAAATATTTAAGAAACATGATAAGTTATATTATTTCTTAGTTCAGGCTGCATTTTATCATAAACATGTTGCCTTTTCATGAGATGGAGTGATGAGTAAACACCTAAGAGTAAAAGGTCTTGGACCATCTAGAAAGTGTGCCAGTCTATGCATCCAATAAAATCCAAGTTTGGAAAAAACATTCATTCTCCTTTATATCAGAGTCCAGGATAATTGTGGTTTCTCTGAATTTCAAAGCATTACTGGAGTGTGGGCTACATTTTCTTGCAACTAGCATTCCTTCCGATGTAATTTTTGCTGTTGTTTCTTGAATTACTAAATGTTTTTTAAAATTCAGTGTATTTCTATAATACAAGTCAAATTATAATAAAACTCAAGTCTCTGCTTGTTTTCATTCTGGATTCCTTTCTGGGCCAAGGATAGCCCAAATTAAGATAAAAAAATAAACCCCTGGGCTGTGTGACAACACTTAAATTCTAGTGCTCAATCCAGGGCCACCACATTGAGCCAGGCAGGCCATGTATGCCCAATATTGTGGAAAGTCCTGAAGTTGTGCAATTCGGCAAAGCCAAGGACCCTCCCTGATGCCATGACTTATTAGCTCATGATATATGACAGCATAATTAAATGATCCTAATAGTATCCAGTGCTTCACCATACAGTTGTATTGTGAAAGCATTTCATAAATCGTGCTGTTCTATACAAATCAATTTCCTTTTCTCTTTGATAATCTCAAATTCAAGGAGCTTAAAATTAAATACATAATGTGTTTTCATTATATTTTTGCTCTAAAACGGCCACTGTTTCCTGACATTTAAATTTTCTATCTAGGCTCAATCAATAGATATGCATATGTTTTCGATCTCTGAGTCACCTAATACCTAAGTGCTCTGAACAGGTGTCAGCTAAGAAACATATAATCCATTTAGTGGAGACCTATAATACTAGTTTTGTTTTCACAGATGGTGTTGGATTATTAAAGTGGAAATAGGCCAAGAAGTCTTAAAAGTACCTTTCCATTTAAGAGAGGGACATGTACTAAGCTGGACCTTGTATTATTTAAAGATATAGTAAGTAAATTTAGCTCTAATCTTCTTATAGCCCAGTCTGACTAAATCTATTATTTTCTATGTCTCCTAAATTTTAGTTCTCCTGTTACTAATCCCTACATCATACAAACAGTTTCTGGGAAGAAACTATATCATTCACCTTCAATGTGTTTAGCTTGTGGCCATATCCTTTTATTTTCAGAAGGCAGGTAATGGATACTAAGGTGTTGAAACAGCGTTAGGAAAAACAAATAATGCTAAATCTACCACAGTTTGACCATGGGGAAGTAATTTAATTTATCTTTAACTCAGTTTGGGTATCTGTTAAATAAGGCAATAAACTTTTTTAAACTACTAAGTTTTTTAGTTTATAGAAGTGTTAAAGTAGTTCAAAATATGTTGTTTATTTTTTGAGATATAAATCCAAAGTGTTATCATTATTTCCCTAATCATATACAATATCTACTATTGATCTTTTAGTTAATAAAGGTGACAGTGTTGTGCAGTAGAAAGATTTGGAGTTAATGAATTCAACTCTTTCACTTAGCTCTGTGATCCTGGGCAGTTACACGTGTATGACTTTGACTGCCTAGAATCTGACCTACGTTTATATTTCGGGAGAATTCCCAATGGTATGTGTTCTGTTGAACAAACTCCTTCTACAGAACCTGAAAAGAGCCAAAACCTACTTGTCTCTCTGTCTCCCACCACCAGCACCAAGAGCATTGGCACAAAATCTCGGCTTCTCCAAGCAAATACTTCCATCTGAGACTCTGAACTTGGATTGAGTAAAACAGGCAAAGAGAGAGTGGAATTCATTTTGTCAATGGGAATTGCAACGGTGGTACTCTTTTGGTCAGGATGGAAGTTCCAGGAGTTTCCATTTGGCTATTTCAACCAGGTGACTTTTATCGTATTGTCAAAATGCTGACTGAGGATTCAGCTGATTGTTGATATATCTATCTCAGCTTTATATTGAGAAACTGAGAAAAAAAACAGGGGATGGATTCAGGGTGTGATTTTTATATCAAAATTACAGTTATCATCTGACCTCTCAAAAACTGTTACTCAAAAAAGTGGATTCAGTAATGTTCAAGGTTCCAAACAATTAGTTTTTAGCTCAGAGTTAGTGCTGATTAAGTACAAAAGCAATTGTTTGTAATTTTTAGGCTGTTCTAGTCTATAGGGTAGGCTAGAGGAATGTTTACACTAATGACATGAAGCCATACCCTAACTGCCCATCTTCAAGCACATTTGGGTTCCCCTCAAGTGATGCCGGATATGTAAAAGTACAGTCATCAGATTACAGTAATTTTCCTCTCTTTATGAGGATACTCTCCAGGCAAATGAATTTATCAGAAACTACATTGAATGTAACCCTAAAGAAAACTAAATTTTTTAATGTGCTGAAACTTGAATATCTAAAATACATTAAAATCTCAAGCATATGTAAATGCTAAATAAGTGAATACCATTTAATTGAAAGATATTAAATCTGTCATTTTTTATTATCAAAAATTCACTTTGAGATATATACTGCATCAGACCATTTTACAGTTGGAGAAATAGGCAGTGAGCAGTAGCCTTAGGGGATATTAACTTAGAATTTAAAACTTGTGGGGTTTTTTAATTTAAGAATCAATCACTCTATAAATAAAATCCCAAAGGTATCAATACCAAGAAAATATTTTAATTTCTTCCATTTTAGAATATTCAATAAATATCTAATTTCAGAATTTCACTACTTTTGAAACATGTATTTTGAAAGGAAAATAATTAAGATGGATAATACCACGTTCAAAATATACTTAATCTAGGGATCACATTATGAAGAATCTCTTTAAAAAATTATTTTTAAAAATTTTAACAATTGGGGCTTGGGATGAAACTATGATAATTAACAGAGTGGGTGGCCTAATGATTGTCAAGTTGACCAATGGAGTAGAGTACAGAAGCCCAGAAACAGAAATCTTCAAGTATGGAAATTTGGTATATGCAGAGATGAGAAAAGAAGGGGCTCTGTAATAAACGGAGCTAAAAAAAACAGTTATCAGTTATGAGAAAAGATAAATTTGACTTGTATATCATGTCATAATTTAAAAAAAAAACTCTGAATTGAATAAGGATTGAAAATGTAAAAACTAGGGAAGGTGGCCAGCTAAAAGCAGTTAGTGTGTGCTGCTTTCATGGAGAGAAATAGGAGGAGCGAGTGAACACAGCGCCTTCCACTGAAACATCCAGGTGGATGCACTGGGGTTCATCAAGAAAACAATTCAAGCCATAAAGAATGGTGAAAAGCAAGGCAGTACAACCACCAAGCCAGGGGACGCTCCCCAGCCTAGGGAAGTGGTGAGTGAGTGAGCAACCCCGGACACCCATGCTTCTCCCATGGATCTTTGCACCCCTGCGTCAGGAGATCCCCTCATGAACCCGCTCCACAAGGGCTTGCAGTCTGATGCACAGAGCTACATGGAGTCTTGATAGCAGCCACTCAGGCACACATGAAGTCCTAGGAGCTTTAGATACCCAGGCTTCCCAGCAAAAGTGGCTGCAACTCTGGCGAAGTGGGAGGCTAGGCCCTCATACATACCCCTCGGAAAGCAGCTGTTCCAGAAGGCTGAGCAGTGATGATCTGCAGGCCCCACTTCCGTGACATTTCCCAGGACCCATTGACTCGGAACTCCAGTAAGCCACTGGTAGCAGCATTGCACCTCTCTGAGGGAGCTCCCAGGGGAAGGGGTGGGCTGCCATCTTAGCTGTTTCTGTTTTAGCCATTGCTGCCTTCAGCGTAGGTACCCTATGAAAAAGTGGTCAGACTGCTTTTTATGCAGGTCCCTGACCCTCACTCAGTGAGACCTCCTGATGGGTCACCAGCCATTCTTGCTGGTGTTTTCCAGCTGGCAGTGGTTCTGAGTCTCTCTGGGACGGAGGCCCCAGCTGGGGGGATGGACCGCCATCTTTGCTAACAGCCTTAGCCACTGTTGCCTTCGGGCTCTAGGGAGTCCCAGGAAAGTAGGGAATGAAGCCTCCCCGGCACAGTGCAGCAGTGCTACAGACAAGCAGTCAGATTGATTCTTCATGCAAGTCCTTGATCCTGTTTCTCTTAACTGGGCAGAATCTCCAAACCGAGGACTACAACCACCCCCACAGTTGTGTTTAGGCAAGCAAATAGGTTCGTACCTCTCTGGGATGGAGCTCCCAGAGAAAAGAGCAGGCTGCCATCTTTGCTGTTTTGCAGCCTTTACTATTGACACCTTCAAGTACAGGAAAACCCAAGGTCACTAGGGGCTGAAGTGAACCCTCAGCATACTGCAGCAGCCCTAGGGAAAAGTGGCCAGCCTGTTATATGGGTCCTAAATTTTGTATCTTCTTAACTGGGTATGTCCTCCAGGATTAGGTCTCCAACCACCCCCTGCTGGGACTATTGAGCCAGTAGGAGCTCTGCAACTCCCTGGGACAGAGCTCCCAGTGAGAGCGGCAGGTTGCCGTCTTTGCTGTCTTGCAGCCCTCAACCTTGCTGCCTCCAGGCTCCAGGGAGTCCATGAAGCCCAGCGGCTGGTCTGGGTCCCCACCACAGAGCACCCACCTCACAGAAAAGTGGCCAGACTGTTCTCTATGCAGGTCCTAGTCCACACTTCTCCTTACTAGGCAGGACTGCCTGACCTGGGACTCCAGTAAAACTGCCTTGCCCCTGCCTGATTACCTCAATTAGAAACAGCCCAGCAGTTAAAGGAATACCAACATGCAGCTATGAGAAAAAAACAACACAAGAATTCTGGCAACTCAAATGGCCAGAGTGTCTTGTGTCCTCCGAACAACTACGGTAGTTCTCCAAAAAGGGTTCTTAACCAGCTTGAGTTGGCTGAAATGACAGAAATAGAATTCAGAATATGGATAGGAATAAAAACCCTTGAGATTCAGGAGAAGAGAAAAACCCAATCCAAGGAAACTAACAATCACAATAAGACAAAATAGGAGCTGACAAACAAAATAGCCATATAAAAAAGGGACCTAACTGATCTAATCGGCTGAAAAATACAGTACAAAAATTTCACAATGCAATCACAAGTATTAACGCAGAATAGACCAAGTTGAGAAAAGAATGTTAGAATTTGAAGACGGGCTCCCTGAAATAAGACAGACAAAAATAAAAAAGAATAAAAAGCAATGAACAAAACCTTGAGAAATATGGAATTATGTAAGGAGGCCAAATATACAAATTATTGGCATCCCTGAAAGGGACAGGGAAAAAGCGAAAAACTTGGAAAACATATTGTGGGATATTGTCATGAACATTTCCCCAACCTCACTAGAGAGGCCAACAGTCGAATTCAGGAAATACAGAGAACCTCTGTAAGAGATCTACTGTAAAACACCTATAGTTAACAATACTGTCTTACATACTTAAAATTTTACTAGAACTATAAAGTAGTTCTTATGTTAAGTGTTCTCATCACAATAATGGTAGTAGTAATAATAATAAGTGATGAGGGTGTGAGGGAATTTTAGAATTAATAGATATCTTTATGGCAGATTGCAGTGTCTACTTATATCCAAATTTATGATGTTGTGTACATTAAATATATACATCATTTCATATGTCAATCACATGTCAATAAAGTGGGTTTTTTAATATATAAAAAAAGAAATGCCTCTAGTCCTGGCAACTCAGGAAGGTGAGGCTGGAGGACCACTTGAACCCAAGACTTTGGGTCTAACCTGGGCAACATAGTGAGATCTCAACTCGAAATTAAACATAATAATAATAAGACATCACAGTATCAAGGCTAACAATCTTTTCTGTGGCCTTCATCATACTGCCTGATGACACACAGGACTGTAATGAAATATGACGTGCCCTAATTGCAGTAACTAGATGTAAAACAAAGTAGAATGAATTTGGAGTGGTAAGAAGGGCAGTTTCAGGATATAAAGAAATGAGAAACAGGAATAAGATTGTTGAAACGTAAACGGGAAGAATCAGCAATATGAGAAACATGCAAATGAATAGAATTAAAGACCTCTGCATTATTCTAATTTAATCTGCATTTGGCAAGCATTTCATGACACAGCTTCATCCACTTTACCACTAACGTATTCAAGACAGTGGTCCTCAAATTTTAGCTGAAATCAGAATCACCTGAGGACCTGGTATAACCCTCAGAGGCTCAGGTCTATCCCCTTCAATAAGCCTGCCCCTCTCTGTTCTTTCTGAGTTCTAGTGTTCTTGTATGTACGAAACTTTGAAAGCCAGCGATGCAGAAAAATACACAGAGGGAAAACTCATAATATCACCAATAGCTGTAATGATTCCCCAAAAGATAGAACAGAAAACTATTCTTTTCCCTCGGTGCCCATGCAAATCTGTTTTCTGAGGCTAATTCTTTGGATCATTTTAACAAAACCTAGGTAGATGCCATGGCTCTTCTGATCATCAAAAAATATAAAGTCCTCTAGTCACTTCTAGTTACAAAAAACTTGATTTCGGTGTTCAAAATATTCTCAAGTAATAGTCAAAGCTCCAAACTTCATTTAAAGTGTATCCTCTCCTGGCTCAGGCTAAGGAATAGGTTGCTAGACTGCAGAGTGGAAAGGGCAACGTTTTAGGTGTTTTTTTTTCACTGCCTAAAACGTCCACCCCACCTCCCTCTCTCAACAACTGGTTTCAGATCATCTAGATCTGTGGGAGACACTAAAAAGCAGTAAGGTCCAAGAAAGTTCTCACTTGATATCCAGACCAATATGGTCTGGATTTGGTTTCTCCTGATTCTTGCAGCATTTTTTACTTCCTATGGAACCCTGTCACTGGTCATGGAATCTCCTCTCCCACTGTTGCTTTTTAAATACAGCTGAGGTCTCTTCTGCCTGGCCATTTACGACTTCACTCTGATTTTTTGAGGTCCATTACACTCTCCAAGGAAACAATCACCACTCCAAGGTGACCCTGAATCCCCCCACTTTTTTTTTTTTTTTTTTTTTTGAGTCTTGCTCTGTTGCCCAGGCTGCAGTGCAGTAGCGCAATCTCGACTCACTGCAACCTCTGCCTCCCGTGTTCAAGTGATTCTCCTGGCTCAGCCTCTCGAGTAGCTGGGATTACAGGCATGCACCACCATACCCGGCTAATTTTTTGTATTTTTAGTAGAGATGGGGTTTCGAGGGGAGTTGAAGGAGACATTTCACAGCAGTCCAACTCAAGTAATCTCAACTTAAAGAGATATAATTAAAACTAAATAGCATGAAAGGGTAAACAGAAAGCAATTGGCCACAATGTATTAGGTAAAATCAAGAAAAATGTAACAATAGCCATATTATTGGAACAAAGTAGAATTGAAAGTAGCTTTTTTAACATGAGTAAAAAAGGATCATTAAGATAATATGAGGTAAAGTTCAAGATATATCAAAATACATAAAGCAAAATTCTTGGTATTTAGCAATGACAGAATTATTCAGTTTTATACATATTTTCTGTCCTTTAAACAATTATATGGAATATATATTAAAAATTAGAATAATGAAATTCAGAATTTTATATATATCAAATTTTGTAAGCATTTAAACAGAGTTAACCAGTGCACATAGTCCTTAAAAAACCATATATATAATAATATATATTATATTATATATATTATATATTATATTATATAATATATAATAATAAGGTCTACATATATAAATAATATAGTTTATAAAATATATAATATACAAAATAAATAATATAAATAAAATATATAGTATGTTATATATATTATATTTTATGTATGATATGGTCTGGGCACGGTGGCTTACGCCTTTAATCCCAGCACTATGGGAGGTCAAGGCTGGCAAATCACGAGGTCAAGCGATCGAGACCATCCCGGCCAACATGGTGAAGCCCCCTGTCTCTACTAAAAATACAAAAATTAGCTGGGCATGGTGGCATGCGACTGTAGTCCCAGCTACTTGGGAGGCTGAGGCAGGAGAATCGCTTGAAGCTGGGAGGCGGCTGTTGCAGTGAGCCGAGGTCATACCACTGCACTCCAGCCTGGTGACAGAGCAACGCTCTGTCTCAAAAAAAAAAAAAAAAATTAAGGAATTTCAACTTCATCCTGAGGAGGTAGAAAGAATTGTGTGTAGGGGTGTGACTTGAGAAGATGTATATTTGAAAAATGTTATGAGATGGGAAGAAGGATACATATCCTCTCCTTTTCAGGGTGAGACCCACACTGTCCTACAGCAGAAGTTCAGAAGAAGAAAGGAACGCCCCAAACCCAAAACACATGTAAAGGGAGCCAGAAACTGAGTACCAAAAAATACTGACTACTAAAACACAGAAGTGCCAAAGGTGAAGGATAAAAGTAAAAGCTGCCAGAGATAAAGGGACAAGAAGAACATACATCTTGAGAGAAGAGTGGAAGTGCAATACTATAAAATTAACAGAGACTTTATAAATGACTAGAAGTGAGGAAAATTGGCACCGCATCCATTGATAATGACAGGAGAATAATTTCAGCAGAGAGCTGCACCACAATTTCATTAGGTTTCCTTTAAGTATCCTGGTATGCTACTTTCTAGAAACTGGCCATCAGTCTTATTCTGTAACTTTAATTCTCCAACCAATTTAAAATAAGGATTATATTCTCATCCCCAAGATGCCTAATGGGCTGAATCCTAATACTTAAAATTCAGGTTTGTCTATGAGAGAGTGGGGAATTGCTTGGAACTGGTAATAGTGGCTACTCTAAGCAAGGATTTTAAACAAAACAGAAACTTTATGAGAAATTTCTGACTAATATCTTTCAAATAGATTATTAATTTAATAATACTGGAAGGTTTTAATAAAATCATGCTAATGTCACTGTAACGTCATTGTCAGCAACAATGTTATAGCATGAACTTATAACCAAAGCAATATATATTAGAAGTGACTGGCTAAACCCAGAAATGTGAATTATGGGAATATATGAAATTGCAAGAATAAGTTATTAGAGGTATGATTAATGAAGCATCACTTTTTCTCCACCATGTGGCAAGTCTTACCCCAGAGCCACTGAGCCCTTCTGAGTTCATCAGTTTGGTTACCAACTATTTCCCAATATCCATTAATGGCAGACACTAATTTTATTTTTCTCCATGGTATTCTTAAAATACCCTTAAGGATAAAGTAGAATGGAAGAGAATCATTTGTTCTGGCTGCAATGACTGGCCAACTCAAAACACTGAATGCCAGCTCTGAGCAATATGATGAATGCCACCTTAAATACATAAAACGAAAAACTTCGTTACGTTGACATAATAGATGAAGTCATAATTTGCAGAATTTTAGTAAACTTGGAATTCTGGGATGACATATGCATATGATTAGCTGTTCATTCATTTATTAATTTATTCACTCAATCACCTGTATACCTAATATGTGTTAAGTATCTGTTATGTGCCAGGAACCTGTTCCAGGTGCAGAGAATACAGTGAATAAACAGACTAAACCCTGCTCTCAATGAACATCTTCATGTTACTTGATATGAGTTCATTCCTTGAAGAAAAATTCATTATGAATTTGCCTGTTTTTTAAAGAGAGGGCATGTGTACTTTCAAAGATTTAGATAGAGATTAGTTTGTGACATATAGTTTCTTTCCCAAATTTATTTATTTATTTATTTATATTTATTTATTTATTTATTTTTGAGACAGAGTCTCGCTCTGTTGCCCAGGCTGGAGTGCAGTGGCCAGATCTCAGCTCACTGCAAGCTCCGCCTCCCGGGTTCACGCCATTCTCCTGCCTCAGCCTCCCAAGTAGCTGGGACTACAGGCGCCCGCCACCTCGCCTGGCTAGTTTTTTGTATTTTTTAGTAGAGATGGGGTTTCACCGTGTTAGGCAGGATGGTCTCGATCTCCTGACCTCGTGATCCGTCCGTCTCGGCCTCCCAAAGTGCTGGGATTACAGGCTTGAGCCACCGCGCCCAGCCACCCCAAATATATTTAAAATATTTATTGTCTTTGACAAAAAAATGAAATCATGGCTCTCGGTTGAAGGCCAAGAAAAGGATCCATCATATATTTACATTTCTATTCTTGAAAAAGAATTCTCATCACAACAGAAGATGTTTTTAAAAAAAGTATTTTAAAGAAATTATAATTTCAAATTTCAAATCTGTCAGTCAAACACTTAATTCACGGGTCATCTGCATATTTCAAGACTCAGTAATCTCCAGATGTGTTTGAATTACACCAATAAAGTAAGATTAAGTACATGTCAACCCATGTTTTACAACTTGCATAGCTTACTTCTTATGCCTTCTGTTCTGCTTACATATTGTGAGGAAGTGTTTATCTTTTTGCATATTTCTGAGTGATAGCATATAAAGTCATACAGGATTTAGAGTTTTTACAACTTTTTTACCTACTCATGAAACATTATCACTCATCAATGCAAAAGGCATGCATATGATAAGAACACCTCTGTGGTTTTCTTTAAATTCAGGAAGAACTTCATTAAAATTCCCACAATTGTATGACTGTTGCAGTCTAGGCCACATATTTTATTTTTATTTTGTGACTTGCTACAAATAAATTCGTGCTTAGTCCCAGACTTTTCTCCTAGCTTGATAAAATGTAAGAGCCCCTTTTAAATTAGTATACGTTTTGACATCTTCAGTGGGTTTTATATGTACTCAAGTGGTTCTTTTCCTACACGGTTTTCTCATATTATTGAATACGCTAAGGAAAAACCGATGTTATTACTATGTCTGGTGAATTTTCAAATTTAGTATTAAATGTATGCTCTTTTGTAAAAATCTACTTGCAATACGTGTGTTGAAATATTTCTTTGTCTCTTACTCTAATTTAATCCACCAATTGATCAATCGTTAATTCAATATTTATCTAGTCCCTACTCTGTTCGACGCACTATTCTGGTTGCCAAAAATATAAGTGAACAAAATGAATGAAAATTCCTGCCCTCGTAGCACTGTCACACCCTCTCAATAGTAAACATTTTTTTATAAGAAATGCAACCTTCTAATCACAAAATTTAATTGTGCTCCACTTTCTTCAACCTCTCTTAAAGTTTCAATTATTTATAAGCATAATTTTTCCAAAAAATAGATTTCAAAATCACAATAATGTATAGCACATTTCACATCTCTCTTGTTTTCTAAATTTTTCCAGGGCTTGCTTTCCAATTAGAAACACCTTGTGTTATAAATGTCTCCTCTTATATCTAAAATTTTTGGTAAAACAATTGGCACAAATGACAGAATGCTCAATAGTTTTACCATTGAAAATATGAATATGAATAATTTTTTAAATTTAGTAGTATACTTTAAAATTTCATACGTTGAGGAAATGTTCGTTGATTATTTTTGTGGCAGAGGTTGATAGTAGCCCTCCAATGTATATGTTCTCCTTTCTTTGTAATTCAACCTTGCCCTTGTTGGGTTCTTTTATCAGTAAGATGCTGGAGTTTAATCAGCCACAGCAGACTGTGAGGTGGAAGCCACTTGGTGATTGTGGCCCAGCACCAAGATAGAAGGCATTTGGATCCCTGATGATCACAGACCCAGCATGTCATCTCTGCACAGGTGACATTAGATTCTATTTGAAGAAGAAGACCTCCATATTGTTTAAGACATTGTTATTTAGAGATTTCTGTCAGTAGCAGGCAAACCTAATCCTAACTAACACAGCCTACAACGTCCTTTCACAAATTTAACAATCTATGCTACATCCTGTATAATTCTTACCATCTTGATTATTTACTGAAGATGATGAAATGTTCATCTCTGTCACATGACTGTTATTGGCAATAGCATGATTCACCAACTCTTGGAGATTTTCCTGAAGAATAAAAACACCAATGTTTGTTTTGACCTTATTTGCATATAATCACAGATATGTAGAGATAAACCAAATCAATCTTGAACAAAATAGCAAATGACTGGTGATAATAAAAATATCTGTATGGAGAGAGGCACAGCTGAAAAGGTAAGAGGAAGCCACACAAATACCAGCTAAGCATGGGGAAGGCAATGCTGGAGTATTTAATTGAGTCATTTCAAGTTGTATATGACTTTTACTTGTTTTTATCAACTACAAGGTTTATTTCATTTAACCACAGTAAAACGAAAACTGTGACTTGTGTTTCACAGGGAGTATAACTGATTTAATGGAATTGTTGCAGTTTTATCACTTTTCTGAGTTAAATTTTGCCTCCCCTAACTTTTCTGGGAAATAAAAATTCACATATTCTCTGTTCTTTTTTTCCTTCCTCTGCTTAATTCTATCTATGCATGACATTTTATAGAAGGCTCATGTTCATTTTCTAATGAAGATGGCATATATTAAAAATCAGATCCATCATGGGTCATGCAACTATCATATGACGCTGATTATTTTTCCAAATTCCAATGATTTACAACTGCCATTTAATTGCCTGAGAGCATTTTAATCCAGGGTAGTTAACATTACTTGAACTGCTACATCATTTAATTGTAATATTATAGGTTTACAAGCAAAAGCAAGCCTTGAACTAGAGACAGCAAGTCTACAAAAAAAAAAAAAAAAAAAATCCAAAAGAAACCATCAAGTTTTAAAAGTTGATGTCAGAAATATCTCATTTAGTTCAAATAAACTACTGTGAAATAATATCCTTTAAAACATGTAAATAAAGAGCTAAGTACCTAAAAGTAAAAAATAATATCTAGAGGAAAGAGATAATTTATGTGTTGGATAGTGAGATTAGGCATAAAAAGTCTGGTTCCCAAAACATTTATGAAATATTTACACCATTCCTCAGGAAATGGCTAGAATATAAACAAAGTACCCTACCTAGAAGAGCTTCAAAAATCATTTTTATAGTGGTAATTAATTTAATTTCTGAAACTCCAAGGAAATTACAAATCTATTCTGCATGTTTATGGTACTTGACAAATCAAGACCAGAAATTTTATCATCATTCACAATCATCATCAATTACAAAACTATTCAAGAGAGTTACATAAGAGAAAAATACTTTTAGCTTAGATGCAACTGAGCAAAAGTATGCTTCAAATTGTTTCTAGCATGATACACAGAAGTCCAAGTTACATTTTAAAATTTTTGATTCTACTACACACAATTTTATTAGATTTTAATACATTACTAAACCAGAATAGCAAATGCCATACCCTGGTATCACACCAGCTAAAACAATATGATCAGAAATTCACTTATTCCTTAAATATAAAAGTGTGAAAATTTATGGACTTTCTTTTTTTATAATTTTAAGTTTTAAAAATTTTAGCAACTCTATGTTCCCCACTGCAGTACAGAGAAGCAATATGGTATTGTGAACAAGAGTGGTTAATCAAACTGTCCTGGGTTCAAATCCAGGTTCTGTGCCATCTGTGTAATCTTGAATAAATTACTCATCTCCACTTGCCTCAGTTGTAAAAATAAGAATAACATTTATCGCATAAGGTCATGTAAGGAGTAGATTGCAAAGCTCAGAGCTTCAAGTAAGAAGTGGGTATAAAAATCCAATTCTGGCCTCATTTACTCTCACTTATTTACTCTTTTTTAGGTCTTCGAGCAGCAGCCCAAGGAAGGAAAAATAAGGACACACATTTTTGGCTGGATTAGTAACATCTTTCCTTTGTCTTCATCCACCAGTGTTCTTGGTACACTGAGAGGAAACAAGAAATTTAAAAAACCTTATTTTCCATGTCAGAAGCTATTAAATCATTCCATTTGCAATAACATACTTTAATCTTCTCCAGGTTTCATAAATTCTTGGGACAACTATAATAAATGTTATTTGCTTGGAAACCTAAAGAAGAATGCATAGTTAAATTTTTCAAAGTATGACCCCCATTATAGTAATACTGAAGGAGAAGCTAAGTGGTTGAATTGGAAGGATAAGCGATAATATTGCTATGCTTCTGAAAGAGTACCCATTCAGGAAATGTTAGGAAATCTCAGTATTTGGATCCAAAGCCCTTACCAAGAGACCTTGGCAGATGCAGTGAATCAGTCCTTTATTAGATGTGTCAGTCTCAGTTGCACACATATCTTGATAGTTAAGATGGAAATGTTCATCCCCTAGTCACAATGGAGATAAGTGCTGAAAAACCTCTAGAGACAGGCTACTTAACAACTAGTGAGATTCCCTGGGATACCCATGTAGAATCTCCTGCATTTCATTTGAGGTTTCCTCCCAGTATACTCAGATAATTGACTTTTTTTGATTTTTTAAATTAATTCCACAGTAGATTCTGTATTACTATGAACCACACTACCATTTATGAAGAATTAACATCTGGTTACAAACAGTGGTCTCATTGTTTCAACCTCATGTGGGCTTACAGGATTTATAGGAAGTTCACTGAAACCAACACTTCCTTATTCTGTTTAAGGATTATCAAAGATTTATGAATTCATTTTATAAAATTTCCATCCTTAACCACACTTTTTAAACACCTTCTAAAAATCAATTACCTCATTTTCAATTAATTAAGCCAGTTAAACTATGAAAGATGTTCACGTGATGATAGCTCCACAGTTAACACATTTCAAGAAGCTGTTTTGCCTTTCACATCTCTTCTGTTACATGCAGAGTACTAATCTCTACCCAGATCCTCTCTATATCAATCCTCATTTTTAAAGGTAGAGACCCAAACATGACATCTTAATACGTACTTTTTACATTTAAATTGTAGTCAAGAATTTTAAAAAATTATATCATAGTAAAATGTCTATTTTGCCATTGAAACAGTTCCAATATGACATTAATGTATCAGAGCATCCTTAGGAACCCCACGAATATGTACAATTATTATTTGTTACTTTAAAAAAGTAAAGAATAAAAGAGCACTTAACGTTTTAGTAAATCGAGGCTTGTAAGTAATGCGAATATTGTCTTCTAGCTTCCCAGAAAGTGTGGAACATTGGCCTTCCTTTTCAGATTCATGTGAAAGCTTGGTAAGTATTATTCTTAAATGAGATAGACGAGTGTTCCTTAAGCTTATCTTTCCGCTCCCAACTCTGGAGACAGAATGATGCCTACTTACACTCGGATGCACTGGGTCATATAACTTCACCAGATCACAAAGCCCAGGTCAGATGCATATGATGGTGTGTCACTTTCTACCTGGAAAATAGCGATCATTCCATCAGCCTTCGGGGTGTTTCTTCTAGGGGCATAAAAGGTAAGATGGCAAGGATGCCTAATGCCGAACACTAAGTGGACAAGTGACCTCCAGCAGGTTAAAGTAGCATAAAAGAAGGCTGAGTTAGTAGTGAAAGGAGCTGGAAGCCTAAACTATCCAACAGTATGTATTTCCTAGCTATGTTGTCTCCTAGCCTCAATTTACTCTTACATAAACAGAGTAAAATCAACATGAGTGACCCACTAGAGCAGAAGAGGGTGAGAAATAGAGGAGGGCAATGATTTAGACCAGGCAGAAGAATGGGCTTGAAGAAGTCTTTCCCAGAGTAGTTGATGCTTTAAGACAGGTATAGGACTCACCTGGGTGAATAAGATTTTGAAAGAAAGGTGGCTCAGACAGAAGGGATAGTGAATGTGCAGGGTTATTTGATTCATGAGATAATCAGAACATTTATCCCACATTGTGCTTGGTCCTTAACTGTTAATATGTTTGCTCTTTAGTCCAACAAGGCAGATGTTGCCTAATCCAACAAGAAAATGTTTGCTTTTGGCAAATGTGCTGCCAGTGACATTCTTAGCACTCAACAGAAGAGCACCTTAGAACAATGGAAAGGCATATCAAAGCCAGCTGCTGCACTAGTGTATGAACTCCGCCATTGCACAGAGCCCTGCACTTAGGAGGTTTCTAAACTTGTTAATGCTTTGCTGTTGCTGTCTTAAAATTCTTAATAATTTTGAATAAAGCAACCCACATTTTCATTTTTCACTGGTCCCCACAAATTACATAGCCAGTCCTATTTATGCTATCAGATAATCCCAATTTGTGTAAGTCAGATGGATTCACATTCCGGTTTTCTTACTTCTTAGCTTCATGAACTTCTAGGAGCTTTCATGATAGAAATATCAAAACTTTTTTACTCATTTGTGAGGATCAAATATATTTTGATTATAAAACTAATTTTTATTTTATAAAGTATTGCAGAAACAGAGAACAGTAATCAGTCAGCTAATGAGATTCTTGTTTATTTTTAAAAAAATGCATTTATTTGGAATGATTTCAAATATCTGGAAATTAGTACGTGCCTACTGCCATTTCCTCTCTCTTCTTCTCTTTTTCTCTGTTCCTATTCTGTCCTTTGCAATTGAGCTTATAGTATATGCTAAATACTGTACTGAGTGCCAAAAACACAGATCGAAGCAGACACAGTCGCTTCCCTTGAGGAGCTTATACTTGCATAGAGGAAATAGAAATAGAAATTGACAAGCTTGGTGAAGTGTAACAGGCATTTCATAGAAAAAGCACAGGGTGCAATAAGAATACACAAGAGAGCAGTAGCTAAGATTTGGGGAGGTGATGTGAGTGGAAGTGGCTCTGGGAAGTCTTTCCCAAGAGAGCTGATCATTCAAGAAAGGGATAGAATTTAGATGAAGGAAGGAGGCATTGGAATGAAGGTGTTTTAGGCAAAAGAGAAATTGTGTGTGCAGTCATAAAAGCTTGAAACACATGTTTCTTATGAGAAAGCACAAGTAGTTCTATTTATCTGTGTCAGAGATGCATGTGGAAGAGTGAAGAATTAGGACGCTGGAAAGGGAAATAGGCAAAAGCCAGATCCACGGGTATTATAAGGGGTAAACCAGAGTTATAAATTCACCCTGAATGCTCCTTGAAAATTATAAAAAGATAATGAAAGTAGAGAGATGATATAGCTAGAAAACAGTGTAGAGATAAATGATAATACAACTTAGATAAGAAATATTTGTGGAAGAACAGCTGACTCTAGTGATACTATAGAATGGAAATTCAGAGCAAGCTTCAGGCCCTCAAGAAATATTTTATGCAGCAACTATGATGGAGCAAGTACTTTGTTATGTTCAGAGAACACAGAGATAACTAAGATAGATCCCCTCTTCCCCAGAAGGGTGGAATGCAGTGTAGTGAGTGCAGTGAGCATGCTCTACCCATGATATTGAACAGAAAAGGGACCCCCAAACTTCCTAAGGGACATAGAGAGTCTTTTGCAAAAGAGCTGACACTAAGTCTCAGAGGAATGTCCTGAATTGAGACTTAAAAGATTAAAGGAAATAATCAGACACAGGACGAGATAATTAAAAAGAAGGAAATATTCTAGGCAAAGAAAGTAACATAAGCAAAGAAAAAGAAATGAGAACTTACATAGACGTGCAGTGTCCAGGGGAGAGGTGGATAAGAGACTGAACCGGAACAGTAATTGTAGAGATGAGGAATAAAAAGGAAAGCCAGATTTATGGAATGTTTAGGAAGCATTAACATGACTTTATTATTGTTTGGATGTGAGAAGTGATGGAGGTGGGGGAATGAGAGGAGACTTCTTTTCCACCTTGCCTCTTTTACCCCTTAAGTGCCAACAACCACAGACAATTTCCCAAGCTATTAATTTTAGCTAAGTGTTTTTCCTCCTCAGGCTATGTTTTAGAAGGAGAATCTGTGGTATAAATCTATAATCACTGTAAATTAATATAACTACAGTCACACTACTGTTTAACTTGATTCCAAAACAGATATACTTGGAATCCCAGCACAAACTTGGTTTTTCAAATATAGCTCCAGATATAGTCATGGTCAACACGTCCCCTTGTCAAACAACAACTACTTACCATCAACTTAATACATCATATACAAGGCGTAAAGATATCTCCTTCCTCAAATCAAATTCAAGTGGTTCCACTGTAGCATCACAGAATTTGGGGTTGGAAGGCATCTTAATATTTATAGAATCCAAATATTTGGGATACTCTCTGCAATCTGAATTTTGTATTCACAATTTTCTTGAGGTCAACAGGCTAGAGAACAAGACAACTTACCACTTGCTTTGATAAGTTTTTCTTTAAGTCCTAGTTCTGAGAATTAAAATGATTTGAGAACCTGAGAACAATAAAATATGACTACTGATTTCATAGTCCCATGTACTTTCAAATTCACTTTCCTATTTTGTCAAATCAAGGTTGAATTTTTCCCTCCTCATTTAAATGTTTCTCATGCTTTTTGCTGTAAGAATTATATTAAAATGAAATTAGTCACTGCTTGTTTTTATTTTGCCTGGCTTCTTTGACAGGAGAAAAGAACACAGACTAAAAGGAATATAAATCCAAAAGAATGAGTGAAATGGGAATACACAAGGCATGAGCAATAAGACTGTTCTGTCAGAAACAATGAGAATAACTGCTCTACAGCTTACAAACCAGAAACTTACACGTTGCATCTCATTAAATTTTATTTTGAATATTGAGAACATTCAGTGCATGGATAACATTTAAAAGTCATAACTCCAGAAGTAGAACCAGTTGATGAATAAAAAAAAATTCTAGTCAAAACATAATTTATCTATTACGTACAGGACAGGCCAAAACCTTGTTTCGCCTCCTGGAAAATTATTTACAAGAAAATGATTGCTTAGAATGTTCCTTCTTTAGGAGCTCCCCAAAATCTCTAAATATAGGTGGTTACATTAACTAATTCAACCTAGAAAACAAGCGCATCCCCCACTTACGTATACACATGTCTTACCAGATTTATAATCTATACTATTTGGAGCAAGGAAAAAGGATTTACATATTGAAACAAAAGGAAAATTATAAATTTTTTAATTATTCGATAAGGCAGTCATAAATTTCTGACATAAACACATGATTATAAATGGAAGGTGTCTTTCTAATGTATCATACTAGATATGCTATAAGTTCTGAAACATGAGATCAATCCATGACTAATGGCCTGATAAAAGTCATGACTGAATAAATGGGATGACAGCCAAGGAACAGATTCCTGTGAATAAATAATAATCAAATGCCACACATATAGCTTAATTAACACTGCCCTTTACTTATTTTTCAAAATCTTGCATTCATTCAATGAATATATGAAGATCTACTATATGCTAGACTTAACTCAATTTGTAGCAAGTTAATGATCATAAATAGGTGATGAAGTCTAATCTCTTCCCTAAAAGATTTTTGTCTTATTCACTGCTGATCTTGTATGCTTTTTTGTTGTTGCTGAAATTGATAAATGTTCACCACATTCAGTAATACTTTCCAGACTTCCAGACAAATGAACTCATAACATACACATTCGCTTCCTGTTAAATACACAAGTTTTATAGTTTTTGTTTCCAGAGAATCCAGACTAAGTTTATTTTTGAGAAGAATTAATGAAATAAGAAAATGATTGCTTCACTGAGTAGTCTAGACTCAAAGCCACTATTGGTCTAGATAGTAACTTCAGTGATGTACTTCTTTTTTCCTCAGGGACCTGTTCCAATTAAAATGAATCCACTCTCTTGTAAAGCTCTCTTTATCTGGCTACCACGCACTTAATGAGAACTTCAATACCTGCTCCTGACTGGTTCAGATAGGCTTTCAGGACAAATTCCTTTATTTTTGCTATTTTATTTTATTTTACTTTATTTTGTTTTATTTATTTATTTTTGAGACGGAATCTCGCTCTGTCACCCAGGCTGGAGTGCAGTGACATGATTTCTGCTCATTGCAACCTCTGCCTCCCAGGTTCAAGAGATTCTCCTGCCTCAGCCTCACCAGTAGCTGGGATTATAGGCATGCACCACCACGCCCAGATAATTTTTTGTATTTTTAGTAGAGATGGGGTTTTGTCATGTTGGCCAGGCTAGTCTAGAACTCCTGACCTCAGGTGATCCGCCTGCCTCAGCCTCCCAAAGTGCTGGGATTACAGGGTTGAGCCACTGTGCCCGGCCAATTTTTGCTATATTAAATATTCACTTTGCAATGACTTTTCCTAATATTTTTAAAGAGATGGTCTTATTTCCTTTTATCTTTTCTACTATAGTTTCCTAGAAAAGGGGAAAGTTTTTAGGAATGGAATTTTGTGGTTTATTTTCATTGTTCTCAGCATATATCTGTTTTTTGTTCATCTACTTTATTTTCAGTTGAGGGCAATGATCATATTTATGGTTGTATTTTGCATTATAACAAAAAAAAATTTCAATCCATAATTCATCAGTTTAGTACTCCTTGGCAGATTATGTAGATATATATAGACATGTTTATATTATGCCAATCTACTAATATTAATGTAGACAGTAGTGATTTTGTAATGTTCCAAATAGCTAATTAATTAAGGTTTTCTAAGATTGACACTCTGGAATTGAATTTCTCTAAATATTAGTCCACAGAGAATGCTTATGAAATTAGACTGTGGACATATACTAACTAATGTTAAAGGTTCGATAAAAGAATCTTATTAACCTCAATTCTTCTCTAATTATTCAATATTTCATTAGGTAACTTGATAACTGTGTCTATTCCTTAAAATGCTGAAATGATGTCTCTCTCAATTTGACTCAATGTCTTCAACAACTTTCCCAAGGTCACACAGCCAACGACAACCTAGAAATGGATTAAGATTCTGTATAACTCAAAAGCTTGTACGTTCCACACAAGGCAGAAATCCATCAACACATTGTCCCCGCCTCCCCCATATCCTGCTTTTCCTATATCTCTACATAAGTGACAAGCAACCTAATCTACTAAGTCACTGAAGTCAGAAAACCAAAAGCCATCTCTAATGGAATGGATGTTTGTGACTCTCAAAACTCGTATGTTGGAATTTAATCCTTCATACAGTGCTGTTTGGAAGGTAATGAGGTCATGAGGGTGGACCTTCATGGGTGGGATAGGTGTCCATATATAAGGGACCCCAGAAAGCTCTCTCACTCTTTCCACCACGTGAGGATACAATGAGAATAGGGCAGTCTGCAACCCTCCCAGAAGCCAACTACGCTGGCACTCTGACCTTAGACTTCAATCTTCAGAACTGTAACAAATGAATTTTGTTGTTTATAAGCTACCTAGTGCATGGGACACTGTTAAAGCAGCCTGAACTGACTAAGACACCATCGGAGACTGCTCTCTCTCTCTCTCAGAGGACATTTATAAGTAGGCCCTCAGAAGAGCTGAGTTTCCTTTTTTGACATTTGTGGTGCCTGACCCTTTATTTCCATTTCTTCTTCCACCATGTTAGATAAAGTCTTTATGCTTTTCCCCAACTGAAGTTCTCTTCTTCCTCTCCATCATTAATCTTCTATACATTCCTATAATGTCTGGAAATTAAATAACAGGTGTACAAAAACTATTTTTTTTCTTAGAATCTCGCTCTGTCAACCAGGCTGGAGTGCAGTGGCGCGATCGCGGCTCACTGCAAGCTCCGCCTCCCAGGTTCACGCCATTCTCCTGCCTCAGCCTCCCGAGTAGCTGGGACTACAGGCGCCTGCCACCTATTTTTAGTAGAGACGGGGTTTCACCATGTTAGCCAGGATGGTCTCGATCTCCTGACCTCGTGATCCGCCCCTCTCAGCCTCCCAAAGTGGTAGGATTACAGGCGTGAGCCACCGCACCCAGCCACAAAAACTAGTTTTTTTAATGGATGAATGTTTAGAGCAATTTCGCTATTCCAGGTAGGTACTTCAGGAGCTAGAATTCCACATAACTGAAATGAGGCAACATAGGCTCAAATCAACTAATCCTTACCAATCCTCCCATCATAAATCCTCCTTAACATAGACAAACTTTCTAAAAGGAAAAACTAACTTCATGTACATACACACACACACAATTCTTGAGTGACACCTTACAAGATAAATGTCAATTTCATTTAGCATGTGATATATTGTTTTCTGTGATCCAAGCCCTTTTAGTCCTTCCTGGCATTCCACACCTGTACCTTATTCTCCAGTTACAGTTAACCACTGAGTCTTCCGTGAACATGCCAAGGGTTTTCTTGTTTCTACAACTTTGTTCAGCTACTTAAATTATCCTAATATATTTTGCTTTCCCCAATTTCTTCAGGTCAAATGGTGTCTCCCTGGTGATGCCCTCTGTAAGTTTCTCCTATGGAGACATTGAGACAATGTGAATGACTGACCAACATTAATGTCACTCCAAATAATTGGTTTAAATCAGGATAATCTCATTCTTCTCTTCTATACAGATTCAGAATGGTGCATGACACAACTCTAGCCTACACCCTCTGTTACTTTGTATGTTTGACATCTATTACAAAACTTTAATTTCTTTAGTGGCAAGAAATATATCACTTAACTTTGTAATGGTCATATATATAACTCATCTAGTAGATAGAACCATATATGTAATCATTTATATTGTAGGTATTGTCATTTAGTAAGTAGAATTATGTTTGCATTTGTAATGGTTAACATTGAGTGTCAACTTGATCGCATTACAACAGCAAAATATTATTCCTGGGTGTCTCTGTGAGCGTGCCACCAAAGGAGATTAACATTTGAGTCAGTAAACTGGGAGACACAGACTCACCCTCAACCTGGGTAGGCAGATCTAGTGCAGCTAGGATAAAAGCAGGCAGGGGAATGTGGAAAGACTGGACTGGTTTAGTCTTCTGGGCTACATCTTCCTCCTGTGCTGGGTGTTTCCTGCCCTCGAACATCGGAATCCGAGTTCTTCAGCTTTGGGACTCTCGGACCTTCGACCACAAACTGAAGGCTGCACTGTTGGCTTCCCTACTTTGGAGGTTTTGGGACTCAGACGGGCTTCCTTGCTTCTCAGCTTGCAGACAGCCTATTGTGGGACCTCATCTTGTGATCACGAGAGTCAATACTTCTTAATAAATTTCCCTGTATAAATACCTATCCTATTAGTTCTGTCCCTCTAGAGAACCCTGACTAATACACACTGTCATGTAGGAGACTTAATCTTCATTGCAACTGTCATAGAGTAGGCATTTAAATGTTGACATAGTAAATTGATATTTAAAAGTAGTGTTTATATGATAATCTATATAAAGATGTGACTTAATTTGAACATTTTTCAGCATAATGCATTTTCGCCACTCTATTACTATAGTTGATGTATTGTCTGTTCTCGCACTGCTATAAAGAAATACCTGAGACTAGGTAATTTAAAAAGAAAAGAGGCTTAATTGACTCACGGTTCTGCAGGCTGTACAGGAAGCATGACACTTAGGGAGGCCTTAGGAAACTCTTTGTGTCTTCTTTTTTTTTTTTTTTTTTTTTGAGACGGAGTCTCTCTCTGTTGCCCAGGCTGGAGTGCAGTAGCGTGATCTCGGCTCACTGCAAGCTCTGCCTCCCAGGTTCATGCCATCCTCCTGGCTCAGCCTCCCGTGTAGCTGGGACTACAGGGACCCACCACCATACCCGGATAATTTTTTGTATTTTTAGTAGAGACAGGGTTTCACCATGTTAGCCAGGATGGTCTCGATCTCCTGACCTCGTGATTCCCCTGCCTCGGCCTCCCAAAGTGCTAGGATTACAGGCATGAGCCACCACACTCGGCAGGAAACTCAATCGTGGCAGAAGGTAGAGGGGAAGCAGGCATGTCTTATGTGGCCAGAGCAGAAGGAAGAAAGAGGTGCGGAGGTGCCACACACTTTTGAACAATCAGATCACATGAAAGCGCTACCATGAGACGGATGGTGCTAAACCATTAGATCCAATCACCTCCCACCAGGTCCCACCTTCAGTATTGGGAATTACAGTTCAACATGGAATTTGGGTGAAGACAGATCCAAACTATATCAGTTGGTGTTTTTTCTTAGAGACTTCATCCAGTATTTTCAGATTCTTTAGACTGTTTATGGTAAACTTTTAAAATTTCAGATAGCCCTGTCCTTAAAATGATGTGCTACATTGTATGCCATTATACTGTTTTCTTCTTTCTTGAGATTCTATAATTGAATCTGATTTTGTGATGTTTCCTCAATATATTCTTAAAACAGTTGATCTGACCATACATTGCCCCATTTCAGTTATATGGAATTCCAGCTCCTGTAGTACCTACCTGGAATAGCGGTACTGCTCTAAACACTCATTCATGCAAAAAATACTTTTTGAACACCCATTTTTAAATTTCTAGACATTATAGGAATGTATAGGTGACATTTTGGTTCTCAATTTCTCACAGTATAAGATATAGGAAAGAAATAGAACAATTTGGCATTAGAAAACTGTTACTGAAACACCAGGGGTTTGGCCTAGGTCCTGCTGCTCACTACACAGAAAGCTAATCACTGAGGCAATGAGTATTGCCAGGGAAGAAGGCTTTAATTGGGTGCTGCAGCTGAGGAGATGGAAGATCAGTCTCCATCCCCGGACCAAATAAACTTGGGGGTTTATGTAGTAGAGAAGAAATGTAATTCTTTGTGGGAAAACAGGAACTAGGCAGGAAGCAATCATCATGAGTGAGGGGCTTGGCCTCTCATGGTCTGGATGTGAGGACCTGGTGAGTTTCAGTTCTTTGATACCTTTTGAGCCATCTAGTAGTCCTTTCCTGAGGAAGGAACTCAGATAAAACAAATGTAAGTTTCAAGCACTAAGACCAAAATTATTTCCATGTTTAAATATGGTCAATTTCTATGTTTATTTAAAAAATCTGTCTATGAAACAATTGAGGTGGTTTTAAACCACATAAATGTTGGAGTGAAATATATGTAGATTCGGTGCCTGGCCTTAAATTTCGAACTGCCAGACTTTGGAGAAGTTACATCACGTCTGTGAGATTCTCAGGTTCTCCATCTGTAATCTGTAGTAAACTGTTGGGTTATTGTAGGATTGTATGTCTGTGAAAAGTATTTTGCATTCTGCCTGATCTTTAGTAAGGAATCAGCAAGCAGTAACATTTCAACAGAAATATTTTCAAGCAACCATGAGGTACAAGGAAGACAATGTCCAAGAGGAAAATAAGAAGGCTTCATAAAGGAAGTGTCACAAGAAGATAGACTTGAAAAAGTAGTGTCGTTTTTGCAGGTAGACAAAGGAGGGAGGATACTCCAGGTAAAGAGAGCAATGTGAGTAAAGACACAGATACCTGTGATACAGGATTTTTCCCTGACCCCTTCATAGGACTCGCTATAGTCCTTTTCTTCTAATGGTAACATATATTCTGGAAAAAAAAATATGATTGGTTCTAAAGTCTCCCTGTTGTATTCTCATTTTATTATCTGTGGAGAAGGTAAGCCCACAGTGCCTTTATCATACCTTGTTCCGTTTTCCTGATGCAATACTTGACTTGTTGATAGAGCTGAGCTGTTGAAAGTATCTAACTATAATCTTGGCAACAAATATTATACCAAAAGCTAACAGTTTTGCCTCACAATCAGTTTTTTCTTAAGCACACTAGCAACTCTATTTTTACCTCTTTTTTGACTCATCTCCACAACAGTTGAGCTTCTGCCACCAAATCTACTTGATACAATTCATACCACTCTCTCTCATGACAGTCATTCCCCATTTTTGTCCAACAGCTTTTTAAGAAAGTCAATAGAGTTTGAGTGCATTGACTCTCCTTTGCTTTCAATTATCTTCTAAAGATTATCTGAGTTTTTCTTTTCTTACTACCTTAGTGCTTCCCTCCGTGTGTGTGTATTTGTGTAGTATTGTAGATTTCTGAGCATAATTAAGATCACCACTAATGTCTCCTATGAGTATCTCTTCACTGAGAGAACAGTGATAACAGAAATGCACTCTACACCCAAGGGCAGAAGATATTTATCTATTAAGTTTAGCTGTAGGTTGGTCTACCTTCTTGTCCTTTTCTTAGAATAAAGGAAGGTATGGAAATAGGATTCTCATGAGAGGAATACTATTCCTGTCATGTAAGACATGTTATAGAAGACCATGAAATTCCTTATAATAGAATGTGAACCAAGTATTCAATTATGTTTTTATGTCAAAAAACACAAAGGCAAGTAAGGTTTTGTTCACTAAGGATAAAGGGTTCTCTAAATCTTAGGTCGTAAGGATTCTAGGCAATTCTGAAAGATGTGGCAAGAATGACCCACATGATCTTGCAGTCACTGAGGCTAAGTAGGGTACACTGCCTGGAGTCTGACATAAGTGGTGAAGAAACAGACTCTAGAGCTAGGATACCACTTGTAGCCATGTCATCTTGGGAAGAGACCCTCACCTCTCATATGCTTCAGTTTCATCATCTCCAAAATAGTTTTGGCCTCATAGGTTTGTCATGAAGAGTTAAAGAACTGATACATTACAGCTTGGCTGGGACATGGAAAGCTCTTGATATATGTTGAATATTCTGGTTTATAATTCCAATAAGACCACTAAAACAGAAAGACGAAGAAAAAACAAAAGTGCCATGCTGATCTACTCTCTCTAAAGCTAAAAGAGTTTATCTTGGTCTGAGTACCAATCGTTTATTTTACGTGATTAAGAATGGTTATCCACTTTCTACATGCTAAAATTTCACTGGTGCATGTATCACGTAACCCTCCTCCCCAAGTGGCTTCTCCTGCTAACCCCCTCCTCCCAACGGTTTTTTAAACATAAGACAAACATTCTTCTCTGGAAATCTCCAGTACATGCACAATTGATCCAAACTGGGGTCAGAGTTTAACTCTTTATTCCCTTGTATCTTTCCCCTTGCTTAGTTTTTAATCATGCTGATTAAATGTTAAATTCTAAAAGGATATTTCCATTCTGTTTTCACCTCTTCCTTTTGATATATTTTAAATGCTTCTTTACTAACATTTTTCATAAAACAAACATGCAAATCATTCCCAAATCATGAAGATGTGTGATCCTAAACTGTTCATTCTAAAAGAAAGAGAAATCCAGATCAGTAAAGGGAAAATGGGTCAGAAACAAACACTGATGCAAGTCTTTATTTTAAATATATTGTGCTTACATTTCTTGTAAAATTATAATTATCAGGAACCAGCAGAATTTGACTTACAGTTTTTATTCTATTCAAAATCCAACAGGGCCAACCAAATGTCATAAAAGTGATTTTTTTCTTTTTTCCTTTTGCCTGATTGAATTAAGACATGACTTTTTTGGTACAAAGTTATCTTCAAAACTCAGTAGTCGACTTTAGCTTTGTTTAAGGGAATTAACAGTCAGAAAAAAGTTAAAGGAGTTCACCAAGACCAAGCAAGAGAAACATGGGACTGAATGCTCTCATGAGTCCACTACAGAGTAAGGTTTGTTTTAAATGAATGTGGTATCTCGGGGCAGATCTCTCAGTTTAGGGTTCTGTAGCAGCTGGCAGTCATTCTACCTTTTTTTTTTTTAAATTTCCTGATTACAGTATATGTATCTAATCACGCTATCATACATTTTATTTAACAAGCAAGTTCTAGGCCGCCTCTGTGTCACAGAAGAAAATATATTTTCATGGAGCTTATAAGAAGGCAAGTGAGGAGGGCAAACCATTTCCTGATAAAAGCTGTTTCTAAGAGATGTAAATAGAAGCTTTCCCAGGACTGTAGCTTGATGCTATATTGGGAATCACGTAACATTTACAATATACTTCTATGCAAGACAATCTTGTGCTAAAGAATTGCTAAAAGATACAGTGCTTTTGGAACGCACCATATGTGTTATTCAAAAGCAGTGGCAAGTCCAAGCTCCTATCTTAATCCTCGCTTGTTATTATGGTAAGTAGCTTTCTGATTTTTTGCTTTGTCCAGGTATCATTGCAGTATTTTGCCCATTAGAAGTAGATAGTGAAAACTCTTCTCAAAATTCAATTTACTTGATCTGTTGCTACTATGATAGAATTTAAATTAAAGTTTTTTTTTAAATGGGATAAAATCTTATAGTTAAGCTCCTTTAGAATGAAAGAAATAGATTTAACACAAAAACAGAAAGAGCATTCAATTATCTAAAACTGCGTCAATGCATTGATCTAAAACATTCGTGAAAAGCTAATAAGAATGCCCAAAATTCTGAATTTAGAAACTTATTTTATGTGATAGTTTAGTAGAAATACCTACTCATTGCCTTCCTAAAGAACCTGTGATATGTGAAATTTTACATCCCAGTGTCTCAGTTTTTTGCATAAATTCTACATTGTTCAATACTTTAAACAATTCTTAGAAAGAAATCTTACAAACAGATGTGCATAATAAAGATGTTTGTGAAGCTCTCTAATTAAAGTAATTTTGTGAACTTGGATACTAATGTCACTATGATATTTCCCTAACACTAAATTTTATCATAAATTTTCAAGTTATAAATGGAATTCTTAACCTGAAGATGATGAAAAAGGATAGTAAAATTATGCTACATGTAAACCTGAGGAGGCATGATAATTGTAGACAAATAGATAAAATTTTTCTCAAGAATATCAAAGGGCCGGCCAGGTGTGGTGGCTGACACCTGTAATCTCAGCACTTTGGGCGGCCGAGGAGGGCAGATGATGAGATCAGGAGATTGAGACCATCCTGGCTAACACGGTGAAACCCCATCTCTACTAAAAACACAAAAAATTAGCCGGGCATGGTGGTGAGCACCTGCAGTCCCAGCTACTTGGGAGGCTGAGGCAGGAGAATGGTGTGAACCTGGGAGGCAGAGCTTGCAGTGAGCTGAGATCATTTCACTGCACTCTAGCCTGGGTGACAGAGCAATACTCCATCTCAAAAAAAAAAGAAAAAGAAAAAAAGTAGTGAATTGATAGTTCAATATAGCACTTATAATTTCAAGTGTAATTTCAAATAAGTAGAAAGTGAATAAGTAACTTCTGAGCTAGACGGGAAATGAAATAATAACAGTGGAGATGAGTAGAAAGTAGAAAATAAGATGATAGATTTAAATCTAAATGTATAAATAAATAGTTACATTAAATGTAAACAACACTATAGTGAAATAACAAATTTTTCAGAGTAGATACGAACAATTCTTTTTAGCTAAAGACATATATAAATGAAAATACATGAAGGTTGATGAAGAATGAAAAAATCAAACAATAATCAAAGTTGATGTTGGCTTCAAGAGGCAGTGGAAGTTTCCTAAAGCCCATTTTCTACTGATTATAACTGAAATTCTGCATGGGCAGGGGGAACTATCTGAGGCTCTCTGAAACATAAAGGGGAAGGGAGTTAAAACTTGAAGAAGTGGCCAAGGTGGAAAGATCACGAGGTCAGGAGTTTGAGACCAGCCTGACCAACATGGTGAAACCCCACCTCTACTAAAAATACAAAAATTAGCCGGGCTTAGTGGCGTGTGCCTGTAATCCCAGCTACTCAGGAGGCTGAGGCAGGAGAATCGCATGAACCTCGGAGGCAGAGGTTGCAGTGAGCTGAGATCACACCATTGCATTCCAGACTGGGCGACAGAGAGAGACTCTGTCTCAAAAGAAAAATAAAACCAAACAAAACATGAAGAAGTAATCCACACACAAGAGTAAGTTTGACTTTTTTTCTTCCATTTTCACTTCATTAGTGGACCCCTGTTGGAGAGTAGTACAATGCAGACATCTAAAACTCAAAACCCCACCTTCTCTTTTTCCAGATTAGTCATGAGAAAAAGCTCTAGCAGGCAGGAGAGTAAAAGAGACAGAACCATAAAAAGTTTCTCCTAATCCTGTGTATGAACTCACAAGAGTCTTGTCCTAGGTTCCGAACCACACATGCACAGGACAGACAGAAATCAGGATAACAAAGGCTTAGAAAACTGATCAGAGATGCAAGGCACCACCCACAGAAAGTGAGTCAAAGCTCATAATGTGCAACTAATTAGGTTGATTACCTGTTAAAGCAAAAACAACATCCTCCAATGGACTCTCACAGAAGCCAGAGTCTACACACATAGCATTTACAATGTGCTGCATAAAATCCAAATTACTTGACAAAGATGCATTCTTTTTTTTTTTTTTTTGAGACAGAGTCTCACACTGTCGCCTGGGCTGGAGTGCAGTTGTGCGATCTTGGTTCACTACAACCTCTGCCTCCTGGGTTCATGCAATTCTCCTGCCTCAGCCTCCTGAGTAGCTGGGACTACAGGTGCCCGCCACCACACCTGGCTAAGTTTTTTGTATTTTTAGTAGAGACGGGGTTTCACTATGTTGGTCAGACTGGTCTCGAACTCCTGACCTTGTGATTAGCCCACCTCGGCCCCCCAAAGTGCTGGGATTACAGGCATGAGCCACCGCACCCAGCCCCAAAGACCCATTTGTAATGGAAAGGCAGCTATGATAACTACATCCATACAAAAAAGGAAAACGAAAAATAAATAAAAAATAGAAAATCACAGTAGGGATATATACACTATAAAAAAGAGAAATGAAAACTTAAGGACTAAAAAAATACAGTGCCTGAAATAAAAATATCAGTTAATGGTCTTGAGAGTAGAATGAAGTGATAAATAAAAGATTCTGTGAATTTGGAGATATGTCAATAAAAAGTATCCAGATGAAAAACTGAGAGAAAAAATGTTTTTTAAACAAAATAACTATAGCCTAAAGGATCTATGGATTAACATTAAAAAGATCTAAGATGTGTATTTAGCCCTATATATTTATAAAAGTTTAAGAATGTATATTATAATCCTCATAATTCCACTTCAAAAATACAGAGATGTAACCAAAAAGACAACAGATACATTAAAATGTAATATTAAAACAAAAACTGTCAATGCAATAGAAGGCAGAAAAAGGAGAAAAGAAATAAAAAACAGAAAAAACAAGCATGTTCCCCCTCCCCAAAATGGTACACTGAAATCCAACCATATTAATAATTACATTAAATGTTAATGATCTCAGACAAGTGAAACAAAATACTGCCTTACAGGCCAAATCCAGTCTGCCACCCATTTTTGTAAATAAAGTTTTATTGGAACACAGCCATGCTCATTTGTTTATATATTATCTATGGCTGCTTTGTATGACAATGAGAGTTGAATAGGTGCAATAGAAATTGTGTGGCCCACAAAGCCAAAAATATTTATTTGGTCCATTATAGAAAAAGTTCACCAACTATTGGTCTAAATCTATGCTATGCAATAGAAATATAGGCCGGGTGCAGTGGCTCATGCCTGTAATCCCAGCACTTTGGGAGGTCGAGGCGAGCATATCATGAGGTCAGGAGATCAAGACTACGGTGAAACCCCGTCTCTACTAAAAAATACAAAAAATTAGTTGGGCGTGGTGGCCTGCGCCTGTAGCTCCAGCTACTCAGGAGGCTGAGGCAGGAGACTGGTGTGAACCCAGAAGGCAGAGCTTACAGTGAGCCGAGATGACGCCACTGCACTCCAGCTGGGTGACAGAGCGAGACTCCGTCTCAAAAAAAAAAAAAAAAAAGAAATATAATATAATATAATACAAGCCACTTCTGTGTTTTGTAGGTACATAAAAAAGTAAGCAAACTTAAACAGGTGAAAATACTTTTTAAAATGTATTTTATTTAACCCAATATGTGCAAATTATGATTTAAACACATAATCAATATAAAAAGTATTTAAAAGATATTTTACAATCTTCCTACTAAGTCTTTGAAATCCTGTGTGTATTTCCAATAACAGCACAACTCAATTCAGACCTGCCATATTTCAAGTGCTCAGTAGCCACATGTGGCACATAGCCATTGTAATGCATTGCACAAGTCTAAACACTTCAAGAGATGAGACTTTTATAGGAGGGATCAGCATGTGTTGCATGGGAAGAATGTAAATAATGGTAGCCAGAGAGTGGACTGTGATATATTAAATACGGCCACAAAAACATTGCAACTCCTGCCATTAAGTAGTGAAATCTATTTCCCTATTCCTTGAAAATAGGCTTACCTTCTGATTTGTTTTGACTAACAGAATGTGATAAAAAGTGTTGTATGAGTTCTGGAGCCTAATTCTCAATGAGACTTGTAGCTTTTTCTTTACATGCTTGGAAATTACCCTTGTTGTTTAAGGAAGCCTGGATCCAACTTTTGAAAGATAAGAGGTTTCACAGATCATTGATTATATAGGCAATAGCCAACACCAACACCCCAGGCATGAGAGTGAGGCTACATTCAATGCAGCCTTCCTGCCTGTCCGCCATCAAGCCACCAATGACTGCTACTACATGAGTAAGCCCAGGTGAGGCCTGCGGAAAACAGCCTGGCTTACTCAAGGCAAAATTTCAGAATCATGGGCACATACATGGTTGTTGTTTGAAGCCATTAGGTTTTGGAGGGCAGAAATGTAACACAGCAATAGATGACTGACAGAATATAATTCTATAACCCGTGTCACCTGTGTAAGACCTTTCTGGGAAGCAGGATTTCTTGCTGAGCAAACTTCTATGCCTTTTACTAAAGTACTGAGAAAATTTAGCTGCTCTCTTGGGATGAAAATATATTTATGGCTATTTTTAGCCCTCTCTGCCACTTATAGTTTCTAAACAGCTCTCTTCATTGCCTATTGTCACTTCTATGGCAAGGACACATCTGTAACACTACACTTTCTGGCATTCCAGTGAAAAGAACCATTTAGTCTCTCTACTCTCAGACTTACATTCCTACATTTCATAAGAAATGCTGTAATATTCCCTTTTTCTATGTTTTCTAAGATTGTGGTTTTCTAACTCCCTCCTTCCCTCCATAGCTTAACAAGATTAACTTATATGATGGTGGAGTGGGTGGCTGCTTCTGCCCAATCACCTCTTTTCCTAATTTTTTCCTGTCTTAAAGCTATTAATGACAGATTTCCTTTGAAAAACCTCTGGCTGGCCAAAATGGGTTCGGGTCACAGGTCTAAAGTATACAAATGAGAGTGAATGGAGAATGGGAATTACATTGGTTGTTTGCACATTATACTACACTATGGTTTTAATGGTTGTCTCCTCTGAAATTTATGTTGAAACTTAATCCCAGGCGGAGGTTCCAAGATGGCCAAAGGAACAGCTCCAGTCTACAGCTCCCAGTGTGAGCAATGCAGAAGATGGGTGACTTCTGCATTTCCAACTGAGGCACCAGGTTCATCTCACTGGGACTTGTCAGACAGTGGGTGCAGCCTACGGGGCAGGGTGGGGCATTGCCTCAACCAGGAAGCACAAGGGGTCAGGGAATTCCCCTTCCTAGCCAAGGGAAGCTGTGACAGATGGTACCGGGAAAATCGGGACACTCGCACCCTAATACTGCACTTTTCCAATGGTCTTAGCAAACGGCACACCAGGAGATTATATCCTGTGCCTGGCTCGGAGGGTCCCATGCCCAAGGAGCCTCGTTCACTGCTAGCACAGCACTCAGATCGAACTGCAAGGTGGCAGTGAGGCTGGGGGAGGGGCATCCACCATTGCTGGGGCTTGAGTAGGTAAACAAAGCATCCAGGAAACTGGAACTGGGTGGAGCCCAAGGCAACTCAAGGAGGCCTGCCTGCCTCTGTAGACTCCACCTCTGAGGGCAGGGCATAGCTGAACAAAAGGCAGCAGAAACTTCTGCAGACTTAAACGTCCCTGTCTGACACCTTTGAAGAGAGTAGTGGTTCTCCCAGCATGGAGTTTGAGATCTGAAAATGGACAGACTGCCTCCTCAAGTGGGTCCCTGACCCCCAAGTAGCCTAACTGAGAGATACCACCCAGTAGGGGCTGACTGACACCTCATACAGCCGGGTGCCCCTCTGAGACGAAGCTTCCAGGGGAAGGATCAGGCAGCAACATTTGCCGTTCTGCAATATTTGCTGTTCTACAGCATCCACTGGTGATATTCAGGCAAACAGGGTCTGGAGTGGACATCCAGCAAACTCCAACAGACCTGCAGCTGAGGGTTCTGACTGTTAGAAGGAAAACTAACAAACAGAAAGGACATCCACACCAAAACCCCATCTGTATGTCACCATCATCAAAGACCAAAGGTAGATAAAACCACAAAGAAGAGGAGAAACCACAGCAGAAAAGCTGAAAATTCTAAAAATCAGAGCACCTCTTCTCCTCCAAAGGAATGCAACTCCTCACCAGCAATGGAACAAAGCTGCATGGAGAGTGACTTTGACGAGTTGAGAGAAGAAGGCTTCAGACGATCAGTAATAACAAACTTCTCCAAGCTAAAGGAGGATGTTCAAACCCATCGCAAGGAGCTAAAAACCTTGAAAAAAGATTAGACGAACGGCTAACTAGAATGAACAGTATAAAGAAGACCTTAAATGACCTGATGGAGCTGAAAACCATGGCACAAAATTATGTGCCATATGCACAAGTTTCAGTAGCTGATTTGATCAACTGGAAGAAAGGGTATCAGTGAAGATCAAATGAATGAAATGAAGTGAGAAGAGAAGTTTATAGAAAAAAGAGTAAAAAAAAATGAACAAAACCTCCAAGAAATACGGGACTATGTGAAAAGACCAAATCTACGTCTGATTGGTATACCTAGAAGTGACGGGGAGAATGGAACTAAGTTGGAAAACACTCTTCAGGACATTATTCAGAACTTCCCCAATCTAGCAAGGCAAATTCAGGAAATACAGAGAGCGCCACAAAGATACTCCTCAAGAAGAGCAACTCCAAGACACATAACTGTCAGATTCACCAAAGTTGAAATAAAGGAAAAAATGTTAAGGGCAGCCAGAGAGAAAGGTCCGGTTACCCACAAAGGGAAGCCCATCAGACTAACAGTGGATCTCTTGGCAGAAACTCTAGAAGCCAGAAGACAGTGGGGGCCAATATTCAACATTCTTAAAGAAAAGAATTTTCAACCCAGAACTTCATATCCAGCCAAACTAAGCTTCATAAGTGAAGGAGAAATGCTTACAAACAAATGCTGAGAGATTTTGTCACCACCAGGCCTGCCCTACAAGAGCTCCTGAAGGAAGCACTAAACATGGAAAGGAACAAACAGTACCAGCCACTGCAATAACATGCCAAATTGTAAAGACTATCGATGCTAGGAAGAAACTGCATCAACTAACGAGCAAAATAGCAAGCTAACATCATAATGACAGGATCAAATTCACACATAACAATATTAACCTTAAATGTAAATGTGCTAAATGCTCCAATTAAAAGGCACAGACTGGCAAACTGGATAAAGAGTCAAGACCTATCAGTGTGCTGTATTCAGGAGACCCATCTCACATACAGAGACACACATAGGCTCAAAATAAAGGGATGGAGGAAGATCTACCAAGCAAATGGAAAACAAAAAAAAAAGCAGGGGTTGCAATCCTAGTCTCTGATAAGACAGACTTTAAACCAACACATGTCAAAAGAGACAAAGAATGCCATTACATAATGGTAAAGGGATCAATTCAACGAGAAGAGCTGACTATCCTAAATATATATGCACCCAATACAGGAGCACCCAGATTCATAAAGCAAGTCTTTAGAGACCTACAAAGAGACTTAGACTCCCACACAATAATAATGGGAGACTTTAACATCCCACTGTCAACATTAGACAGATCAACGAGACAGAAAGTTAACAAGGATATCCAGGAATTGAATTCAGCTCTGCACCAAGCAGACCTAATAGACATCAACAGAACTCTCTACCCCAAATCAACAGAATATACATTCTTCTTAGCACCACATTGTACATATTCCAAAACTGACCACATAGTTAGAAGTAAAGCACTCCTCAGCAAATGTAAAAGAACAGAAACTGTAACAAACTGTCTCTCAGACCACAGTGCAATCAAACTAAAACTCAAGATTAAGAAACTCACTCAAAACTGCTCAACTACATGGAAACTGAACAAGTTGCTCGTGAATGACTACTGGTTACATAATGGAATGAAAGCAGAAATAAAGATGTTCTTTGAAACCAGTGAGAAAAAAGACACAACATACCAGAATCTCTGGGACACATTTAAAGCAGTGTGTAGAGGCAAATTTATAGCACTAAATGCCCACAAGAGAAAGCAGGAAAGATCTAAAATTGACACCCTGACATCACAATTAAAAGCACTAGAGATGCAAGAGCAAACACATTCAAAAGCTAGTAGAAGGCAAGAAATAACTAAGATCAGAGCAGAACTGAAGGAGATAGAGACACAAAAAAACCCTTCAAAAAATCAATGAATCCTGGAGCTGGTTTTTTGAAAAGACCAACAAAATTGATAGACTGCTAGCAAGACTAATAAAGAAAAATAGAGAGAAGAATCAAATAGATGCAATAAAAAATGATAAAGAGGATACCACCACCGATGCCACAGAAACACAAACTACCATCAGAAAATACTATAAACACCTCTACACAAATAAACTAGAAAATCCAGAAGAAATGGATAAATTCCTGGACACATACACCCTCCCAAGATTAAACCAGGAAGAAGTTGAATCCCTGAATAGACCAATAACAGGCTCTGAAATAGAGGCAATAATTAATAGCCTATCAACCAAAAAAAGTACAGGACCAGACAGATTCACAGCCGAATTCTACCAGAGGTATAAAGAGGAGCTGGTATCGTTCCTTCTGAAACTATTCCAATCAATAGAAAAAGAGGGAATCCTCCCTAACTCATTTTATGAGGCCAGAATCATCCTGATACCAAAGCCTGGCAGAGACACAACAACAAAAAAAGAGAATTATAGACCAATATCCCTGATGAACATCAATGCAAAAATCCTCAATAAAATACTGGCAAACCAAATCCAGCAGCACATCAAAAAGCTTGTCCACCATGATCAAGTTGGCGTCATCCCTGGGATGCAAGGCTGGTTCAACATACACAAATCAATAAACATAATCCAGCATATAAACAGAACCAAAGACAAAAACCACATTATTATCTCAATCGATGCAGAAAAGGCCTTCAACAAAATTCAACAGCCCTTCATGCTAAAAACTCTCAATAAACTAGGTATTGATGGGACGTATCTCAAAATAATAAGAGCTATTTGTGACAAACCCAGAGCCAATATAATACTGAATGGGCAAAAACTGGAAGCATTCCCTTTGAAACCTGGCACAAGATAGGGACACCCTCTCTCACCACTCCTATTCAATATAGTGTTGGAAGTTCTGGCCAGGGCAATCAGTCAGGAGAAAGAAATAAAGGGTATTCAATTAGGAAAAGAGGAAGTCAAATTGTCCCTGTTTGCAGATGACATGATTCTATATTTAGAAAACCCCATTGTCTCAGCCCAAAATCTCCTTAAGCTGATAAACAACTTCAGCAAAGTCTCAGGATACAAAATCAATGTGCAAAAATCACAAGCATCCCTATACACCAATAACAGACAAACAGAGAGCCAAATCATGAATGAACTCCCATTCACAATTGCTTCAAAGAGAATAAAATACCTAGGAATACAACTTACAAGGGATGTGAAGGATCTCTTCAAGGAGAACTACAAATCACTGCTCAGTGAAATAAAAGAAGACACAAACAAATGGAAGAACGTTCCATGCTCATGGATAGGAAGAATCAATATTGTGAAAATGGCCATACTGCCCAAGGTTCAATGCCATCCCCATCAAGCTACCAATGACTTTCTTCACAGAATTGGAAAAAACTGCTTTAAAGTTCATCTGGAACCAAAAAAGAGCCTGCATTGCCAAGACAATCCTAAGCCAAAAGAACAAAGCTAGAGGCATCATGCTACCTGACTTAAACTATACTACAAAGCTACAGTAACCAAAAGAGCATGGTACTGGTACCAAAACAGAGATATATACCAATGGAACAGAACAGAGCCCTCAGAAATAATACCACACATCTACAACCATCTGATCTTTGACAAACCTGACAAAAACAAGAAATGGGGAAAGGATTCCCTATTTCATAAATGGTGCTGGGAAAACTGGATAGCCATATGTAGAAAGCTGAAACTGGATCCCTTCCATACACCTTATACAAAAATTAATTCAAGATGGATTGAAGACTTAAATGTTAGACCTAAAACTATAAAAACCCTAGAATAAACCCTCAGCAATACCATTCAGGACATAGACATGGGCAAGGATTTCATGACTACAACACTAAAAGCAATGGTAACAAAAGCAAATATTGACATATGGGATCTAATTAAACTAAAGAGCTACTGCACAGCAAAAGAAACTACCATCAGAGTGAACAGGCAACCTACAGAATGGGAGAAAATGTTTACAATCTACTCATCTGACAGAGGGCTAATATCCAGAATCTACAAATAACTTAAACAAATTTACAAGAAAAAAATCAAACAACCCCATCAAACAGTAGGCAAAGGATATGAATAGACACTTCTCAAGAGAAGACATTTATGCAGCCAACAGACACATGAAAAAATGCTCATCATCACTGGCCATCAGAGAAATGCAAATCAAAACCACAATGAGATACCACCTCACATCAGTTAGAATGGCAATCATTAAAAAGTCAGGAAACAACAGGTGCTGGAGAGGATGTGGAGAAATAGGAACACTTTTACACGGTTGGTGGTACTGTAAACTAATTCAACCATTGTAGAAGACAGTGTGGTGATTCCTCAAGGATCTAGAACCAGAAATACCATTTGACCCAGCCATCCCATTACTTGGTATATACCCAAAGGGTTATAAACCATGCTGCTATAAAGACACATGCACACGTATGTTTATGGTGGCACTATTCACAATAGCAAAGACTTGGAACCAACCCAAATGTCCATCAATGATAGACTGGATTAAGAAAACGTGGCACATATACACCATGGAATACCATGCAGCCATAAAAAAGGATGAGTTCATGTCCTTGTAGGGACATGGATGAAGCTGGAAATTATCATTCTGAGCAAACTGTTACAAGGACAGAAAACCAAACACCGCATGTTCTCAGTCATAGGTGGGAGTTGAATAATGAGAATACTTGGACACAGGGTGGGAAACATCACAACATCATGCACCAGGGCCTGTCGTGGAGTGGGGGGAGGGGGGCGAGATAGCATTAGGAGAAATACCTAATGTAAATGATGAGTTAATGGGTGCGGCACACCAACATGGCACATGTATACATATGTAACAAACCTGCACGTTGTGCACATGTACCCTAGAACTTAAAGTGTATTTTTAAAAAAAGAAAAAGAAACTTAATCCCCAATGTGGCAGTATTGAGAGATGGGCCTTTAGGAGGTGACTGGGTCATGAGGGATGGATTAATCCATTCATAGATTAATGGATAAATGGGTCAACAGGTTGGTTTTCACAGGAGTGGGACTGGTGGCTCTATAAGAAGAGGAGGAGGCACCTGAGCTAGCACACTCAGCTCCCTCATCATGTGATGCCCTGCACCACCTCAGCACTCTGCAGAGTCCTTACCAACAAGAACCACTTACCAGATGCAGTCCCTAGACCTTGGACTTCTCAGTCTTTATAACTGTAAGAAACAAATTCCTTTTCTTTGTAAATTACCCCATGTTTCAGGTATTCTGTTATAAGCAACACAAAACAGACTAAGACATCTTACCACATTCATCTGTCCACATAAGTTGCAAGTATATGGTCAGTAAATTATCTTATAAGTGCTCCCACACTGAATGCATGGTAAATGCCAAACATGTAATTGCAATTTATTAGTTGAGCCAATAAATCCACCCAGATAAAATCCATGCCCTTCACATGTTGGTTTTACTCTCCTCTGGATGTTGGTGTTACCTCCAATCATTTTTTAGTTAGTTGGCATAAATTTTTCTCTAAGGCTGGGGACGGTAGCTCACATCTGTAATCTAAGCACTTTGGGAGGCTGAGATGGACAGATCACCTGAGGCCAGGAGTTCAACACCAGCCTGGCCAACATGGTGAAATTCTGCCTCTACTAAAAATACAAAAATTAGCTGGGCATGGTGGCAAGTGCCTATGATCCCAGCTACTCAGGAGGCTGAGGCAGGAGAATCACTTGAAACCAGGAGGCGGAGGTTGCAGTGGGCTAACATCATGCCACGGCACTCCAACCTGTGTGACAAAGTAAGACTCCGTCTAAAAAAAAAAAAAATTCTCTAAACAGCCATGTAGACCATTAATGTCTACCGGACAATTTTCTACTCAGAGACAAATAGAAAAGTGAATATGGCAGAGAAAGAGAGAGAATTATTGTTCACTTCATACCCATGAGAACATATTCTTAGTTTCCTTTTGACAGAAAATAGAGAAGTCCTTAATCTATAATTTTTGATGCTTTGATTAATCCAACAAAACAATAGCTGTGGTTTACAATCTGCTTCAATCAAGTAGATTTTATAGCTCACTGATTTTCTAAAATATCCTCATAAATAGATTCTATTATTGTTACTATAAGACAGTGTTATTATGCCAGACACTGACATAATATATGTGGGAATCAGTGCAAGACCCTGGAACATTGGTCTGGCATGAAACATAAATCAGATGCCATTCATTATATGAATGAATAAAAATATGGCTGGGTGCAGTAGCTCACAGCTGTAATCCTAGCACTTTGGGAGGCCAGGGCAGGCAGATCACTTGAACCCAGGAGTTTGAGACCAGTCTGGCAACATGGAAAAACCCCCATCTCTACTAAAAATATAAAAAATTAGCCAGGTGTAGTGGCACATTCATCAAGTCACAGCTACTCAGGAGGCTGAGAAGGGAGAATCACCTGAGCTCAGGAAGTCAAGGTTGCAGTTAGCCACGATCATACCACTGCACTCCAGCCTGGGTGACAGGAGGGTGACCCTGTCTATAGATTCTCTACTAATTTTCTAAATATCAATGTGATTAGCAAATGGCGAGAGCTCAGATTTCTCTAACAAGTGGTATTTTTTCAAAAATCCAAATTCCTAACTATCTCTTTTCAGATCCTATTGAAACTTTAAGACAAAATAGTAAAAATATTTTTGGAAATAATTTAAAATGAATACATAACATGTTTTCCATACATATGTAGGTCAAAGTGATGGCAGCAGTGTCCTGTCTGGAGTGGCCTCTGCAGAGATGCCGACTACAGCAGGGGAAGGCATGACTGGGACTGCACGCTCTGTGGAGCTGGCAGGGCTGGGAACAGGTGGAACCCCGCCCCCTACCCAGTTGGCAGGGCGGGAGCCCCACACTCCCAGGCACAACTGCAGCTGCTCAGCTGTGGCTCTGGACCCTGGCATCCCTGCACTCTTAGGGAACAGGAAGCCCTCCTTCATAGGCAGGCTTGGAGGTACCTGCTCCTGCTCCCCGGCCTTTCCCCACTCCTGGCACCCCCTCCAGGACAGAACAGAGTTGTGGCTGAGCCTGAGCACTGTCACAAACCTGCTGGCTGTGCACGCACTTGGGCTGGGGCTGACACGCCAGCCCCCTGCTGCCTTGGCCCCCTCCAGACTTTGGGTGTTAACAAGCATCGGAGGGAGGCCAAGGTGGGGAGGGGGTTGAGGGTGGCTCGGCACAGGCCTGCAGGTGCCCCTCTGTATGAACAGTCTGGGCATGATGGACCACAGGAGGCACACAGACTCCTGCATGGAAAGGGGTGGGTCCCTGGTGAAACCCCACCCTCAAGCCAGGGATGGTCTGAAGCCTGGGGCCTGGGCTGACAGCTCCAGGTGGAGGCTGCAGCTTACAGTGAGAACTTACGGTGCTTTTTCCCAGCCACCCATGGCCACCCATGGACCAATCAACACGTACTTCTTCCCTTCTGAGCCCGTTAAAAAAACCCAGACTCAGCCAAACTCAGAGAGACGTCAGGACTACCAGCTGCAAAAACGAGCTACCCATTTTGGGTCTCTTTGACTGTTGAGATGATCTGCCTGCAGAAAACAGCTACCTACTGCGGTCTCTTCTCCACTGATTGCTGAGAGCTGGGTACTTGTTGGGACAACCTGCCTGCCGAAAAGAGCTACCCACTTCGGGTCTCCTAAGAACTGTCCTGTGCACAATGAAGCTCCTCTCCACCTTGCTCACCCTGCCGTTGTCCACATACCTCATTCTTCCTCGATGTGGGACAAGAATTTGGGACCCACCAAATGGGCAGGACTGAAACAGCTATAACACAAACAGGGCTTAAACACACCCCCCAGCTCAACAACTTGCAGGTGATGAGAAGGAGAGAAGAGCTCCAGCCCTCTGGGGAGCCCAGACCTAAGGGCTCCCAGAGCCAGGGCTGTGGCACCGTCTTTGGGGCTCTGCAGTTCCTGATGTCTCCAAGCTTCCAGGCAACGCTGTGTTTCCCTTGTCCAGATGGAGGTGCCCACAGTGGGAGCCACATGTTGTACATCTGGTCCAGCTGCAGCCTATCAGTGAGCCAGCACCTGTGCTGGCACCTGGAGCTGCCCACCCCTCCACAGCAGCCAGCATGCCTGGCTGTGGGCAGTGGCCAGACCCGTGCTCACTCACCCACATACCCCTTGCCGCTCCATGCCAGGCTCACCCTTGGCAGGTGTGGAATTCAGGCCAGTAGTGAAAGCTGAGTGCAGCCTGCCAGGCAGAGTGGGAGGAAGGAGCCCAGCCAGCCCCAGCGATACTCAGGCAGAAGGCCCCGCCAGCCACAGAGTTTTCCAGCTGGTGAAGTAACACCCCAAAGATCTCATAACAAAGTTTACAAAGTGAGCAAACTCTGCTGTCTTATTCTAGAGAGATAGAAAGTAGAATGACATTGGCAAATATGGGAGACTCTTAGAAGGTCCTGATACAAATTTTGAAAAACAAACTTCATGATTTTGAAAAGCTAATTTCAAAGTCTGATTAAATATTTTATCTTATTAACTTCACTTAGTAAATAACTAACTTCAAAGTCTGATTAAATATTTTAGCTTATTAACTTCACGTAGTAAATAACTACTTCCAAAAATGTAATGATGCAGATAAATGAGCATCCCATAACAAAGGATCCATTAAAAGACAGTTTTTAAGAAAAACTTTCTGCTTTTTATCACTCTTTATCCAAAAAGAAGAAAAGGAAAAGGAAAGAAAATACCCTTGGTACAATTTTTATTTCTTTGTTGCTTTTGTTCTCTCCACTCCGTTTATTTTCTTTTTGAGTCCAGGTATTTAATTTCATCAAGCCAAATGGTTGCATCATTATCAAGATTTTGATTTCAAATAAAGCTGGATTTGATGGAACCAGTGATTCTAAATAGGCATAACAATGCATCAGGACTTCTCAGAGAAACACAATGGAATAATAAAATATAATTCTTAAGTATAAAATTTGTAATATTAGTAATTTTGTTGAAAATACTTACTGAGCCAAGTTCTCCTTGGTGCCAAAGTCACTCCCCAACAGTAAACATAACAGTTCCAAAAAGTGGACTTCCAGTAGCCTGAGAAAGTTAACACTGTTCTTGAAGGATTAACTTAAATCCAAAGAAAACACAAACCCCTAAGTGTAGAGAGTTTCATTAAACTGAAATTAAGAGCAGTACTTTGAGAGACTGGTACAGAGAAAGCCAGGTTAAAAAGTGTCTTTTCAGTTGAAAAGAATAATAACCATTTAAACATTATTCAAGGTCATTTAAATACAAATATTATATTAAGTCTCTTTGACCATAGCTTTTGGAAGGCTTAAGACTTTTGGGGATTTTTTAAAAATACAACATGCAAACTTTTTAATGCATATATGTATTTTCCCCTCAGACTCTTAAAGCAAGCTAAATTTCCCCCCAGATCTTGTGTAAATATGCATATATAAAATGCCTTCAAGTAACTCTCTCTCTCGGCCCAGAAGCCCGTGTATAGTATGTATGATGTTAATGAAGTTAATTACTCAACCTGTGGTCAGGATGCCAACCCACCCCCATGACCTCAGGTACCTTATTCTATCTTTTACAAACTCTTTCTCCAATACCTTCAACATCTCTATTTACCCAGGCAGACTGGCACCCTTAATTGTTTCTTCTCTGTGGGTAACAGAAGCTCCACAGGAAAAGTGGTGGCTACGTTCTCGATGCATAAGCAGCTTCAGAATCTACCTCTTAGGGTTCACTTTAAGGCCTTTCATGACAGCTTTATTTACTCTTGTTTGTTTTTGTTTCCTATTGCCTCCAATTGAGGGCCTCCCTTTCGATACATGACAGTTGAAAACTCCACCTGCCTTTTAGTTCTCTCCCCTCTCAGAGGACTCTTTCCTTTGTTCTGCAGCCCAGAGGCCAGTCTCACCCTCACTCTACTGACTGTTTCCTGGGTGGTGGGCTCACCTCAGGGCCTGGCCTGTCCATGGCCCTGCTTTACTCTTTATCCACATATGCAGTTAGCAGAAACCAAATCTTTTCTTACAGCTTTTAAATATGTTTGTCTGTCTCATCTAAAAAAAATCTTTCATTACTTAAGTTCCTACTGCAGGTTCAGTCCCGCTATCTACTTCTCTTTTTAATCAAGTTCCTTGAAAATATAGCCTGAACTTCAGTCTCCGTTTCACGGCCCCCAGAACATTGGCTTCTGTTCCCAGCAGCACAAACAGCTTGCTCCTGCTAAGGATGCCATTGGCCACATCAGTAGCTCCAGAGGATACTCTTGTAAATTTATTTCAAACTCACTGTGGCCTGAGACACTATAGACCATTCCCTCTTTCTTGGAATTATCTCTGATGATATGTTTGGCACTTCATTCTTCTGGCTTCCTGGAAAAAAATAATTACATTAAGTACAAATGAAAATCACCTCAAACATTCATAAAAGTATGAAGATTGTAATCCGAAACTTCTTAATAGTACTACGCATCGAATACACAGCAGCAAAAACTGCAGACACGTACCACATGTTGGTCTTCAGTATCTATTTGTTTAACTTTACCGGAAAGGTGCTGGCTGAGTGGGCCAAGAGTTATTCCAAGTTGGTTCTGATTCTTGAGGCCAGGGAAGATAGTCTGGAGCCCAAACCAGATCTACAGCCTGCACCTGACAAATTGTATCAAAGCCTAATGCTTCACCTGGAGGGCAACTCTCCAGAGCTAAGATTCTCCTTCTGCTGAAGCAGATATGGTAGCCTAAAGTTTCCTGATAGAAAAAGAAAAAGAAAATGAAGGAAGAAGTGAAAAATTGGACAGGCTCAATCCTTTGTCTCCACTGTAATTTTCAGAGTGGTTGATGTGAGGTGCAGAGCTGAAGGCTGGTTGGAGGGAATGCAGTGCTTTCAATGATGTGCTGGCTTTTCTGAATGGAAGGGTGTCAGATCTGCTTTACCCTCCCACTGAAGTTTCTTTCAGTTCAACAGGAATTCCTTGAATGTCCACTATATGCCAGACATTCTGATGGGCAATAGAGTTACAAAGACAAGGAAGGCACAACCTGTATCCTCAAGGAGCATCAGTTTGGTGAACACTTGATTTCATCACGTGAGGATCAGAGATGCTCCTCTCCAGTGAAGCATCAGAATCCTTAATTCATCTGGTGGATTCTCTCCATTCTTCTCTGCTGAATTCACCAACCCAATTACACTCCTCAGTGCCCTGACAATCCTATTTGTACCTATGCTTCTGAGTTTTCCTAATGATAACTTGGATAAAGATTGTATTAGTATCCTCAGTTTGTTAAAGGAAATTTCATTTCCTGTGAATTTATTATTATGGGTATCAATGTACTGCTTGCATTAGTCTTTCAGAGATGCTGTTTCTGTTGGATAAAACATTGGCCAAGTCTTTTGGCTCATCCCATGTTATCCACATTTCTGTTCCTTTTGTAAGTATTCCTATTGCTTTGGGATTTTAGTTGTTAAGAGGATAGTCAAATAGAATCAAAACAATTATGCAATAATGTGCATGCCAAGGTTTCCTGGCATCACTTACCAGAAATCTACAGTGTTACAGTGTATTGCCCAAATATTTTATTTACATTCAACTTGTCCCAAGGTATTGCTAAGAATAGAAATGAATATATAGCCTGTTTGCTCGGAGTATTAAGCCACATAGCCAAATTTGGATACGTTAATGTTGTATCTGTATCTCCCTCATGAATAGAGAATATGGAATTGAAAAATGACTAGCATGGAGGACAGAATGACTCAGAAATCTAAGAATAGCCAAATCATGTGAAAAGACCCAAAGGCTGCTTCGAAATGAACTGCATCTGCCTGACTCACAAAACTGGCAAATTAAACTATTTAGATCTATGCAAAATAGCATTTCACCAGCATTTTATCTGCATATTTAATTTTGCTTCGGGTTAGTAAGGATTTACCTTCTTTCTGTGAGATAACATACAGGTTCAAAGGTGTACTCTAACTCAGAAAATAATCAAATTTGTTTTGTTTCTATCAGATTATAAAGTCATAACTTGGAGTCTTCAAAGTTATTTTAGGAATAGATTTGAAAATACACTTTGGTTGAACTAAATGCTCCTCAGAAGTCTAGGAGACACTAGCCACCGAAGCACTAAGAAAGGAAGATAAATGCCTCTGTCACTATGGGAGACTCAGTGTTGCCCTAGATGTGCACCTTATCCAGGATTCGGGGAATAATCAAACGTTTTTTTTTTTTTTTTTTTTTTGAGNTTTTTTTTTTTTTTTTTTTTTTTTTTTTTTGAGACCTCGCTCTGTCGCCCAGGCTGGAGTGCAGTGGCCAGATCTCGGCTCACTGCAAGCTCCGCCTCCCAGGTTCACGCCATTCTCCTGCCTCAGCCTCCCGTGTAGCTGGGACTACAGATGCCCGCCACCTCGCCTGGCTAATTTTTTGTATTTTTAGTAGAGACGGGGTTTCATCGTGTTAGCCAGGATGGTCTCGATCTCCTAACCTCGTGATCCGCCCGTCTCGGCCTCCCAGAGTGCTGGGATTACAGGCTTGAGCTACTGCGCCCGGCAATAATCAAACCTTCTAAATAGAGTGTCCACTCTGCTTTAGGATCATTAGCTGCTTTATTGGAATCTAATCGGGAAGAGAACCAATATTAATATGAGAAGACACATCCTTTACTATGCTCATCACCACACTCACCACCGACATACCATCAAGGAAAGAAGGCAAGAGGTGGTCACTAAAGCTGAATGTCCTGCGTTAGCCACCATGTCAGTTACTCTCATTACCACCACACTGTGCCCTCTGGAATTCCTGTAGTTTGATCAACAAACAAACCTATATCCCAAATCTCTCCCTGAAAGTCCTTGAAGCCCCTTGCCTTTGTTAAATTCTGGATCTCGTCTATGGGCTCAGCCTCCCTGCAGCCCTCTCACATGAAGGTTGTTTTCTTCTCAAAAGTACTAAAGGCATCCTTCCATCCACCATGGGCATCTTTGCAAATAGCTTTGCTGTCTCCACACCATTATTTCATCTGTAAATCTCCTGCTGCTTCTAGTTTCATGCCAACTGGAAAAAATACCCAACTCCTTTATCCCTGCTGTTATCTACCGGTCTCCCATTCATCACCCCTCATTTACTGAAGATGTTAACTTCTGGTTAGCTCTCATCACGCACAATGACTCCAACATCAATACGGATGACCCACTCAGCAGTCTGGGTTCTCAGTTTCTTGACCTTCTCACTCCAATAGTTCCCTTCTGCTCCACTTTGGCCACTTTCTTCAAAGAGTTCATTCTACACTTGTTTATGCAAAAATGCCCCATCCCTAAAACTTTGATGGCAGATGTTCCCTTCTCTCACCACTACCATTTAGCTTTCCACCCATATGTCTTTGATGCATCACTTTTTGATGTCAATGAGCCAATCCACCATTTTTTGCAGTTACCTTCAGCCCCCTCCATGCTTCAATTTCCTCCTTCTCTATCTTAGATGATGTGGTCCTTCTTTATGAATTCTCTTTCACAATTATTTTTAACTCCCTTTTGCCACTTTTCCCTTATGTACCAGCTTACTAAAACTCTAATCCAGTATGGATTAAACCATTTATGTTCTCCTTGCCAGTGAATATTGCACAGAAAAATTACATGACCACATTGACTTTTTATTTTACTTTTTTTTCTTCTTTTGTATTTGTAATAAAGTTAAAGAGTGCAAATGCAGTTTTCTTACATGAATATATTTTGTAGTGGTGAAATCTGGGCTTTTATTATAACCATTACTTGAATAATGAACATTGTACCCATTAAGTAATTTCTTATCTCTCACCCCGCTCCCACTCTCCCATCCTCCTGAGTCTCCAGTGGCTATTATTCCACACTGTTGTCCGTGTATACACACTATGTAGCTCACACTATGAGAACATGCAGTCTTTGACTTTCTGTTTCTGAGTTTTTCACTTAAGATACTGGCCTTCAGTTCATCCATGTTGCTGCAAAAGACATGATTTCATTCTTATGGCTCAATTGTATTTCATTATACACACACTCACACACTGACACACACACACACACACACAGAGCACATTTTCTTTATCCAGTCATCCATAGATGAATGCTTAGGTTGATTCCATATCTTTGTTATTGTGAATAGTGCTAAGTAAGACTTTTTATTTTAAGTGCATTTTCTTTTAAAAAGTCAAATTCAGTAACAAGTTAATTTTTCAATAACAAGAGCAATCTATTGTGTTTTTCTAATAGGCTTGCTTTTCTATCCCAAGATGAGTATTTCACACCTGTTTTGTCTCCTCAAACTTCATCCTAAGGTATTCTTGGTTCTCCTTTCAGCTGAAGACTTTGCCTTATTTGTCAATAGAGAAAGTAAGAAGGGCCAGTGGGAAATTCTTCAGCCCCTCACCACTGCTTCTACATACAAATAAGATTTTGAAGAAAATGACCTCAATCAGATGGGAGTATAGGAGTTTCTGGTGCTCATCCCCTAAGGGAAACATCAATTTGAATAAGCATCCATGCAGGCTGTACCTTCATGAGAGCTAAGGATTCCAGGTGAGAGATTATATCACCTCAATTGAACACAGAAATAAGAAAAGAAACACTAAAGATAGTAGGGGGCACAATTTCACATTACCCATGTCACCCCCATCTCCAAGCCCATGTAGTGCAGCTCAGAGAGAGACACCCTTCTCATGAGGAAAAAAGAGTGAAATGAGTACCCAACTTCACCACCAACCCCAGCACCAGACCCAGAAAATCCCGACACCGAGCCATCCCCTGCAGATACAAGCTCCAGGCCCACCTGCCCACTGACCCAGACACTGGGCCAGCCTGCCCAAGAACTCCAAAAGCAAGCTTGCTCGTGGGCCCTGCCAGCTAACCTACCTCAAATCTCTAGATGAGCTGACAGATGAAGGGCTCTTCTTGCCAAAGCCAGTCTGTAAAGATTGGCAAAGGTGTCTACTTCTCCCAGTGCATAAACATCCAAAGCCAGGCCACAGAAACATGGACATCATCACTGACTCTTCCTTTTCTCATGACATGTCACCATTTCAGGAATTTAAAAAATCGGTCTTTCACTAAAATGTGTTAAATCCATGCACTTGTCTTCATTTTCATTGCCAACAGGATAGCCTAAGTCACTAACATCTCTTTTCTAGATTTCTCTATGAGCCTCTTAACTGAGCTACCTATTCAGAACAACCCCATGGCAATCTCTAATGTCACCCAATTATTTAAAAACTGTCTAGCAAACTTAAAAAATCAACGTGTCTCTTTTTCTTCCCTTAAAATTTTAAATGCACCCCTCCGTTTACATCATTTGATTTTCAGGTTTTTTTAAATCAGACATTTTTCACACATGTGGGGAGCACTGAGATTTCTTTTAAAGCAAGAATAATGATGAAAGGAATCAATTATTGATTAAAATTAGCATAAAACTTGAAACTTAGCATTACCATATCATTTTAAGATAGTTTGAAAAGTTAATCGTAAAAATAAATGTGTTTTAGAAAATTTCAAATGCTATAGAAGAAAGCAAAGTATAAAAGAAGACATTGTCCTCCACTATCGAACCCCAAGGGCTCAGTCTCCAAAAAGCAGTGTTTACAATTTTTCATGCTTGTTTTCAGAAAATGTCTATGCACATATAAGCCTAATAAGGTTTTCTTATTTTTGTTGCCAAAAGAAAAAATGAAATTGTGTATACAAATTTTTCTGCAACTTGCTTTTTTATTAACACTTTAGCTTTGATAGTTTTCTTCAGTGACTCATTTCTCATTCCTTTTACTGACTGCATGACATTCTATTAATAAATATACTATTATTTATTTACTGTTTACTATTATTATATACTATTATTTATTAACCGATCTCTTATTGGTAGATATATAAGTTGCTTATTCATTTGCTCTTTCACATGACTCTGTAATTGGAATACTTGAATATACTTTGTAGAATTATGGGAATATTTCTGTGTAATAAATTATTAGAAGGGAAATCTCTGGGAATATTTCTGTATGATAAATTCTTAGAAGGGAAATCTCTGCGTCAAATAATATATGCCTTTAATTTTGAGTAATTTTGGCAAACTGCTCTCTAAAAAGTTGAATTATTTTATTTAATTTTTAAGTGTTTGAGCATCATAATATATTCTTGTTTAATTTGTTTTTTAAAAAATCTAGACTAAAAACAAATTCTTTTATATGTTTTTTGACTGTTACTATTTCTTTTCCCTTTTTGGTGAAATACCTGTTCATACTATTTTTTTTTACAATTTTATAGATTATTGTTAATTTTTCCAGCTTTGTGTACATTAAGTACAATTAGCTTTTTGTTCATCATATGTGTTGTACATAATTGTTCCTATTTTGTTTTTTTGCTTTGACTTTGTTTATAATTTTTGCAATTGAACGGTTTACAATTTTTTTTTTTTTTTTTTTTTTTGAGATGGAGTCTCACTCTATCCTCCAGGCTAGATCTCGGCTCACTGCAAGCTCCACCACGTGAGTTCATGCCATTCTCCTGCCTCAGCCTCCCGAGTAGCTGGTACTACAGGCGCCCACCATCACGCCCGGCTAATTTTTGTATTTTTAATAGAGACAGGGTTTCACCAAGTTGTCCAGGATGGTCTCAAACTCTTGACCTCATGATCCGCTCACCTCAGCCTCCCAAAGTGGTGGGATTACAGGCGTGAGCTACCGCGCCTGGCCAGTTTACAATTTTTAATAGTCAACGCATCCATCTTTTCCTTTCCTGATTATTTCATGATGCATAGTAATGATTTTTACACTTACAAATAATACTCTATGCTCTTTTTTGGTGAGTTTCAAATTTTCTTTAAATCTTGGATCTACTTGAAATTTGTTTTGGTATAACAAATGAGAAAAGTTACCAACTTATCATTGTATTTTGAAATTTTAAATGGTTAGGAAATTGTTTCCTCTTTTGCTAACTTTTCCTCATTGTCTTAGTTCATACAAGCTGCTGTAACAAAATACTGTACATTGGAGATTGTGTGTGTGTATAGCTATATATACGCTTCTCTGGAGAACCCTGACTAAAATACTATTATTTTGAAATATAGCCAAATGCACATCTCATTAGTTCCATTGAATTAATTCCATTATTTTGATCCACTATATTCTTATTTCATTTGCCTGTCATGAGAGGTGAGTTATAAATCTCCTACTATTATTGTTTCTATATATTGCTGCTTTGAATTTGTTACTCTGATGCTGTTTTCTCTGGAATGCAAAGATTTATAATAGGGCATGATGGAGCATCTTGCATTAAACCAAAGCCTCTGCTGAACACAACTAGATAGCCAAACAATAGAATAAGGCTGTGGGCATCAGACTGCTTCCAGGACAAACAGGACATCGAAGTTCAAGGTCTTGGGAAGGACAAATGGCTTGGGGAGCCAAGTGAACAATTCACAGCTGGGTGTTGCTGTTGTTCTGTTTTGTTTTCCCCCTTAGTGCACTTGTCAGTTTTGTGCATAGAGCAAGAGGCTGAAGATTCCGAGAAAAGGCCAAGGAGCTGCCCCTGCTAAAGAGGCAGAAAGACCATCAGAACTTCAGGCCATCTCATGAGGCTGGAGAAACACAATTTAGAGACTTGAGGGGATAGAATTCTTGTGAGAAATTAGGGGGCGGCAAACAACATCCAATACTTTGCTGGATTTTCTTGATGATATTGGTTGAATTCTACAGCTATGTGGGGAAAGGAATGTAAGAAGTCAAGCAAATGCCTTTGGAAAACAGGGAGTTTTTAGCAGTCTCACAGTGCTTAGGAAACAGACTTTAAGTTCTAGACACATGAAGGGACGGAACCCAGGAAGCATCCTGGACCTCAATCAGAATACCTTGGGAACTACATCCTAGAAGCAGGGATGAAAGAAATCTAAATAGAGCCTTAACACAACTTCAATTTGGCCTTCAATTTAGTTTCTGGCTGGATTAAGAGGATCAGGCCCTCACTCCTTCTGCTTTTTGGGGATGATAATATGATCAATCTTTTACAATTTTTCATATATGATGTCAGACATAGAATAAAAAACCTACCAGCTGTTCTATTCTTTGTATTCTTCAAAATTTGTATGTTGAAATCTTAACTCTCAATGTCATAGAATAAGAATGTGGGGCTTTTGGGTGGTGATTAGGTCATGATGATGGAATTAGGATCCTTATAAGGGGATGAAGAGCCTAGAGCTACTTCTCCCTTCCATGTGAGAATACAGTGTGGACACAACCATCCACATACCAAGAGCGGGCACTTACCAAGAACCTAACCATGCTGGAACCCTAACCTTGGACGTCCAGCCTCCAGAACTGCAAGAAATAAATGCTTGTTGTTTAAATGACCCAGTCTTTGGTAGTTTCTTGTAACAGCCTAAACAGACTAAGAACCAGGCATACCAAAACACAGGACTCTATGACCTAACACCACAAGAATAAAACAGTCAATAAAAAGAGATCCACAGGTGATCCAGATATTGGAATTATTCAATTAGGACATTAAATTATTATAACTAATACACTGAAGGAAACAAAGAGAAAGATGAAAAATAGATGAAAAGATAGAAAATTTTACCAGAGAATTAAAATCTCAATGAAAAAGTCACATGGCAAAAACACAGCAACAATACACCCTGAGGACTACTGGGGGGGGAGGTGAGGAGTGGGACAAGAGTTGAAAAAGTGACTGTTGGGTACTATGCTCGCTACTTGGGTGGTGGGATCATTCATACCCCAACCTCAGCATCATGCAGTAAGTATACTTAGGTAACAAACTTGCACATGTATCCCAAGAGTCTAAAATAAAAGTTGCAAAAGAATAAAAAATAAATAAAATGAATAAAGAATTTCACATGGAAATTCTAGAAATGAAAAAATAACACACTTGATAAAGGGACATGATAGCAGATTAGACAAAGTAGAATCATGACTTTGTGAACTGAAATAGAGATTAACATAAAAAATTTTAGACTAAAACTCAAAAGGATAAAAGATTTTAAAAATGCAAAAATACATATAAGAAAAATAATCCAAAAGTCAGACACATGTTATTGGAATACCAGAGGAGAGGAGAGAGAATCAAGCAAAAGCCGTATTTGAAGAGAAAATGATTGATGAAAGTCATCAAGCCACAGATTTGAGAAGCTGTTTGCACTCTCAGGATGAATACAAGCGAGATGAAACTTAGACACATCATAGCAAAACTTCTCAAAGCCAAAAACAAAGAGAAAATTTGAAAGCACTGAGAGGTAGGGGGTTGAGGAGACTGGAGGGAGATACATTACCATAAGGAGCAACAATAAAACTAATTGAGTTTTCAACAGAAATGATGAAAGCCAGAAAGGAATAAAATGCCATCTTTAAAGTACTCTCAATGAAATGCAATCTTTACATGTTTATATTAGTTCTTTAAAGAACTAATTTAAAAATAAGAATAGAAAGCTGGTAGGTTTTAACTCAACAATATAACTTTATTATAATATTAGCAATAAAACTAAATAAAAATAAATGAGAGACTGCCACACTATGAAAAACAAAAGCAAGAGCAAAAAAAATCGCAAGCACATATCCCTAATAAAAATAGAAAACAGATTGAAAGCAAAAGGCCAGAAAAAGATATGTCATGCAAATATTAAGCAAAGAATGGTGGTGTGGCTATATTAATAAAATTTTAAAAGACATGAAGTCAAAAGGCATGACTAGAAATCAAGAGAGATTATTTTTAATGATTTTTAATGATAATCAACCCAGTATAAAACATAACAATGCTAAAAGATCTATTATTTGTAACTAATAGAATTGTTTATTTATAACTAATAAAAATGATTGAAATTATAGGAAGACAAAAGAGACAGGATGAAAAGGAAAAACAAACTCATAATGAGTTTAACATTGGTCTCTGTGTCATTATAGAACCAGCAGACAAAATACTAGTAAGGATATAAAAGATCTGAAGCTAATCTATAGTGTAGACACACTGTATGATCTGCCTATGTGATAAATTTCACTAGTCATTCCATACCATTCCAAAATGATGTGTATTTGTTAATTTTTGAGTACCTTATTCTTTATATATCAATTAGATCATATAAAGTGCACTGTACTCAAAAATTAACAAAATCTACCATCCAGTAAAGGTTACCAAAATTCACTGTATGAAGGACTATCAAGTGAGACTTAACACTTTTTTTTAATAAATCAACTTTACTGAGGTATAATTTACATTTAATAAAATGCATCCATTTTACATGCATAGTTTGATGAGTTTTGACAAATGAATACACTCATGTTGCCACCATCACAATCAAGATATAGAAAATTTCCATTATTTACATCAAACAATTAACTCCCAGGCAACCACTGACACACTCTATGCTTATTAGGCAGTATAACATAGTGGATAAAAATAAATTTATGGAGTCACACTGCCTCAATTCAAACTTTAGTCCCACCATAACCAGCTGTGTGCCAGCCAAGATGACATTTAACCTTTCTATGTCTCAATTTCCTTTTCTGTAAAATGCATATCATAATAATAGTAACTTCCTTTAAAGTTGTTATGAAGATTAAGTAAGTTAATGCACATAGGTGCTTATAACTGTGCCTAGCACATATTAAGTGACATACAGGCTTTAGCTATGTTCCTAGGGTAAAGATGTCCATTGCCCACAGGAACTTTGCTTAGAGACCTATTGTTAGATGAAGACAATGATGATAGCATGGTCCATTATTTTCCCTGTACAGAATTTTAACAGAAAATTTATTTATGAAAGCAACTTCAATGCTAAGCATATTATAAGATTCTACTGAAGGTATGAGTTGCAATTCTACTTCCTGTACAAAGGCAAAAAAAAATGTATATTTATTGGAGAACCAGGGTTATTAAGAGCACCTGTTTATTCAGAAGGGCAAAAAAAAAAAAAAAAGTAGTTTGCATTGTTTAGCACATTCTGTAACAAGCAAGCAAACAAGAAAACTCTAACTTTTTTCCATTGTTCTAAGTAAATTAGGTGCCTGTTAAGTGATAATAACAGTAATATTATCTACTTCCAATTCTCACTCTTCATACTTATGAGCAAAAAAGTAAGCATCATTAATAAGACAGGATAGTCTTAAATGTCATTTTCATAATTAATGCCCTGGACAAGTAGATTAATTCAATGAGAAAATTATCTCAAGTCATTTCTTGTGAGTAGAAAGTATGCAATCAAAATACATTTTTAAATCAAATGCGTATCTAGAACAAATTCAAGTATAATGTGATTATTTTATAAAAAGTAAATTAAGAGATTGGTGGATTATTTTGCTTTTAACTAGTTTCTCTCTAACAACTATAGTACCAATTACAATTAATTATATAAATTATGTCTAAATAAAGTACATAAATATCTTCTGACAGTTTTATATTCAACTTCCATGGTTCAGGAAAAGAATCTAAATTTATAATCAAGATAAACTAGGAACTGAATTAAACATCTTGACATAAGTAGGAGAAAATCTGTAATTAGCATGACATACAAAGAACCAACAGCCACCGATTATTGCTTTAATTGAGTATTTCAATCTGAAAGTTGTTTTTTTAAAGATCGCTATCAATGGCAAACTTTTAAAATGTCAACATTTAAATTTATATTTAGAACATTGCTACATGTACACAATAAGAAAATATGTGAAATAAAAATGGAAAGAAATAAATCACCAGAGTTTTAAAGTAAACAATATTTAGACTCAGATCCCATAAAATTGACCATTTCACTCATAGTTTTACTTGGTATTACATAGGTAAAGCATCAGTCTTAAAACATTGTGTTTTACCTTAACTACCCTCTCAGTAAGGGAATGGTCACTATAGAAGAATATATATCAATGATCATCTTTATTGAAGAAATTACACTAAAGAAAATTTAAAAGACAAATTAACCAACCACAATGTATAGGCTTTATGTGGCCCTTTTTCAAATAAACAAACTGGAGAAAAATGAAAAATGTGAATGCTAACTGGACATTTGACAATACCAGCAAATTAATGTTATTTTTAAGGTGTGATTAATAGAATTATAGGTTTCTTTATTTTTTACAAATTCATAAAGAAATACTTACCAAGAAAAAGCCAGTATGATGTCAGGAACTCAACCTAATGGGTGCAAGAAGGAGGTAAGTAATTGACAATAAAAACAAAATAATCAGTCATGTCCTATTGACAACAGGGAAGTTCACAATTAGTGCATAGTGGTTCACTATACAATTCTCTGCTTTTGTATATGTTTGAGATTCTTCATAATACAGTTTTTAAAAGATGTTCTAATTGTTGTTGAAAACGCACTCATTTCATGAAAACAAAGAGAGAATAAAGATATATGAGGTTAAGTGTGTGGGAATATTTGCTTCCTTCATAGAGAGCTCTTGAGTACTTAATTCACTCTGTGAAATAAACATGATCTATAGGTTAAGACTTCTTTATCTCAAAAGGTTACATTGAAAAAATTAAGATCATGGCAGGAGTTTATTATATATCCTTTCTCTATCTTTCTGGTTTCTCCAAAAACTATAATAATATCGATGGTCCTGCAATTTGCGATTTCATAAAGATATTGTTTAAAAGGCAGAGAAGAGAGAAAAAATAGTGAACTCTCAGAAAGTATTAATATTACTCGATTACTGACTTGTAACCACAGTGGGGTTGGCTATTGCTGTTGTCGTTATTCTCCGTTTTCTGATATCGGCACCAGTTGGTAATTTTTTTCTTTAAAGTCTTATATGCTGGTTATTAAAAAGTATTGCTTTCCATTGGATTGTGTCAAGTTGACCTAATGAAGTTAAATGTCATGTGCTTTAGTGTGTAAACATCATTGTCTCTAGAGTATAAAAATGTACCTTAAGAAGAATGCAAGGGATGACCTCTGAGAAGCTTGTTAGCTGTTCTGTGATGTTGGAGGTAATCATAACAGGAATATGTGTGTTCCCAGTCTCCTGATAATCATGTCAACAAGTTTCAAGACACTGTTGCTTACTTTATACCTCAAGAATTTGAGAAATTATTTTTCTTTTACCATGGGATCCCCGATTCCATTTTGAACATTTCACAATTGCTATCTCCGATCCAGTCAGATTTTTGCATCTGAAATTTGCAAATTTTGCAAAGATTTTTTGCATATTTTGCAAAGAAACTGGTACACTCATTTCCCTTCAAACACTTTGATGTCATATGAAAGATGGGTGCATCCTGCCAAAGTTTATCACAGTAAATTCAAGCTGTGACTGTATTGACGTAAAACACAAACATCCAGATGAAAAGTGAAAAATCCAATGAATCATTTGAATGTTTCTATACGAGACTCAAGTAGTTGAAAATAATATGTTTCAGTTGCATATATTTTCAAATATGAAATCAGAACTCAAGAAATGAAATTCTTATATTTTTGTTGTGATCTATATAGAGACAGACAATAGCAATAAAATAACTAGAATACTGACCAAATTTTATATGAAAGGATTTAAATGGTTATGAATATCATGAAGACAAAAACCATAGATCATTTTTAAGAGACTACATTTTTCCACTGCTTTTATTTTTAAAGGAAGTAGCTAAAAACAACTTCTTTTAAAAATATTTTAAAACTATGATTTCTGTATAATATGTGAGGATAAGGATCTCTTATTTAATGATAATAAGCTCCTAAGTTGCCAAAGATTCTTAATGTTAAATGCAACAGACAATACAGTTGCTGGACATTATTTAAAAGCCTCACATAATTGCTTTAGTCATGTTAATAGCAAATGCTTCCAGAGCGTTTTGCCAATAGAAGTCAATAACCACAGAAGAGGTGACAGGGAATGTAAATTGTAGTTTTTTGATTCTGGTCCTTGATAATATATTCTCTAAAAGTCAATACAGTTTTCCAATTTAGATGGCAGTAGTTTGGTTTCTAGTGATTAAGTAACCATTTAAAAGAGGTTAGTTGAGGCAAAAAAGCAAAACATACCAAATCCCAAAATGCAAAGAAGGCTGGGAACCTCCATAGCTTCAGACATTCATCATTAGGTGTCACAATAACATGACATTCATTTTCTTAAGTGGTTTATTAGCCTCACCTATTTGTAATATTTAATATTTAATAGCAAGGGATAATTGCCAACAATTAGCTCCTGGAGAGTGGCCAATCGACCAACATTAAAATAATGTTCGCCTCGGCAAACTTCCTAATGCTAGGTAAGTAAAAAAATGAATAAGAAACTGACATTGTTGCTATGAGGTATTCGCAGGACACCTTCAGAAGCAGGGAGGCCAGAAGGCTTTTTTTTTTTTTTTGAGACGGAGTTTCACTCTGTCACCTAGGCTGGAGTGCAGTGGCACGATCTTGGCTCACTGCAAGCTCCGCCTCCCGGGTTCACGCCATTCTCCTGCCTCAGCCTCCTGAGTAGCTGGGACTACAGGTGCCCGCCACCACGCCCAGCTAATTTTTTTGTATTTTTTTGTATTTTTTTTTTTTAGTAGAGACAGGGTTTCACCGTGTTAGCCAGGTTGGTATCGATCTCCTGACCTCATGATCCGCCCCCGTCGGACTCCCAAAGTGCTGGGATTACAGGCGTGAGCCACCGCGCCCGCCCCAGAAGGCTTTCTTTGAGTTACCTAAACACAGCTTCAAACTGCACAGGAAAACCGGCACCTGCTGAGAAAGCTCAGCCACATGCCTGTCTGAACTCAAGTAACAAAAAATGTGTTTTCTCCTTTTGATCAAAGAAAACATACAGAGAGATAAAATGGTTGCATTTTATGAATATACCATTTTATGAATATACAATAATAAATGATAATTGCATCTGGAATCCAAATATCCCAAAATGACAGAATGCCAGGACAGGTGCGTTTATCTTATCATCCATATACACAGAGTATGTGTGTGTGTTATTTAGGGTGTCAGACGGATCTGAGTTTGAATTTTAGCTTTACCATTTGCAAACTGTTAGAAATTAATCTTTCTAGTCCTAGTTTTGTTTGTTTTGGTTTTGTTTTGTTTTTTTGAGATGGAGTCTCACTCTGTCGCCCAGGCTGTAGTGCAGTGGCACAATCTTGGCTCACTGCAATCTCCACCCTCCGAGTTCAAGTGATTCTCCTTCCTCAGCCTCCCGAGTAGCTGGGATTACAGGTGACCGCCACCGTGCCCAGCTAACTTTTTGTGTTTTTAGTAGAAACAGGGTTTCATTCACCATCTTGGCCAGGCTGGTCTTGGACTTCTGACCTCCTGATCCACCCGCCTCAGCCTCCCAAAGTGCTGAGATTATAGGCATGAGCCACCGCGCCCGGCCTCTAGTCCCAGTTTTATAACTGGAAAATGAGAATAATAATTGTTTTGACCCATTGTTGTAAAAATTAAGATAATGTGTGTTAAAATAGTATCACTGTTCCTGAAAGTGCTCAATAATTACTATTACATTATTGTAGTCATTCATATGTAGAGTTTCCAGATTTAGAAAAAAAAAAAAAAAATACAGAATTCCCAGTTAAATTTGAATCTCAAGTAAACAATGAATACTTTTTTAGAATAAGTATGCCTCATGCAGTATTTGAAACATACTTAATCGGGCCGGGCGCGGTGGCTCAAGCCTGTAATCCCAGCACTTTGGGAGGCCGAGACGGGTGGATCACGAGGTCAGAAGATCGAGACCATCCTGGCGAACACGGTGAAACCCCGTCTCTACTAAAAAATACAAAAAACTAGACGGGCGAGATGGCGGGCGCCTGTAGTCCCAGTTACTTGGGAGGCTGAGGCAGGAGAATGGCGTAAACCCGGGAGGCGGAGCTTGCAGTGAGCTGAGATCCGGCCACTGCACTCCAGCCCGGGCGACAGAGCGAGACTCCGTCTCAAAAAAAAAAAAAAAAAGAAAAAAGAAACATACTTAATCTAAAAATTGATTTATTATTTATCTGAAATTCAAATTTAACTAAAGATCCTGCCTTTTATCTGGCAACCTTATTTACACATAAATGTGGTCAAGAAAATTCATTTATTTATCAGTTAGCTAAGAATGTATTGATAAATACTAAGATACCTAAGTCAGTCAAACAAAATGTACACATTAAAATTCATGGTCATTGCTAAAAGAAAGGCTCCCTATGCCTTCACTCAGTATCTATGTACCTTAACTTCAGATCTCAAGAGTTTATTTTCTGAGTAAGAGATGCTAGTTTTGGAGAATTGCGCTTACAAAAAATATAAAAGTATACTTGCTGTGGGAAAATTCCAGGCTCCAAAAGGAGGATTAGCGGAAACTAGGGGCTACAAGAAGTGCTCCCAGGCAAGCCTGTCTTCCCTGAGCCCCTGGGCTTTGTCTTCTGATTTTCTCCTGTCAGCTTGCAAACCCAGACGGAGCCATGGACTTTGGCATTCCCATTGTTATCTCTTGTGCTACCCCAATATCTGGCCACAGTCACGTCTCTGATTCTGTTTCAAATCCACAGACTGAGCGCTGGAACAGTGACCATGTTTTCTCAGCATTTCCACCCCTGTTTTGTTCCTGGCTTGACTTTGTACTCCCGTCTCTGTGCCAATACCCTGCACAAGTCCATTTTGCAGTGTTACCAATACAGGAACGGAACTGTTTTCTAAGCCCAAACAGATTAGACTCCACAACTTACTAAAGAGCCAGATATAACAGGAACACTGATAGCAGTGAGAAATTATGATTAGCCACCTGACAGCAGTGATATGCTATAATAATAATGACTGACATTGGTCGAGAACTTACTATTGCCAGTCGCAGTGTTAGACACTTAACTACTTTACCCCTTTCATCCCCTTCAAAGTAGGCAATGTTACATCCATTTTAAAGATGAAGAAAATGACATCACAAAGATAGTATGTGTCAGAGCTAAAATTGAATGCACCTCTCTAATTCTATGAACCACATCTCTTTGACCAAAAAAGCCGGCCTGCTCAGTGAAGGGGGGCATAGAAAAGAAAAAATTAACTGTCATGAACCCCCAAAAAGCATTTTAGTCTTGTGCCACTAAATATAGGTACAAATGCTTACCATTTGTTTTGTTTTGTTTTTTACGTTTTGGGATACCTGTGCAGAGCGTGCAGGTTTGTTACATAGGTATATATGTGCCATGGTGGTTTGCTACACCTATCAACCCGTCATCCAGGTTTTAAGCCCCACATGCATTAGGTATGTCTCCTAATGCTCTCCCTCCCCTTGTCCCCCACCCCCAACAGGCCCCAGTGTGTGATGTTCCCCTCCCCGTGTCCTTGGGTTCTCATTGTTCAACTCCCACTTATGAGTGAGAACATGTGGTGTCTGGTTTTCTGTTCCTGTGTTAGTTTGCTAAAGATGATGGTTTCCAGCTTCATCCATGTCCCTGCAAAGAACGTGAATCCATTCTTTTCATGGCTGCATAGTATTCCATGGTGTATGTGTGCCACATATTCTTTATTCAGTCTATCGTTGATGGGTATTTGTGTTTGTTCCATGTCTCTGGAGTGCTGCACTAAACATACGTGTATATGTGTCTTCACAGAATGATCTATAATGCTTTGGGTATATATCCAGTAATGAGATTGCTGGGTCAAATGGCATTTCTGGTTCTAGATCCTTGGGGAATCACCACACTGTCTTCCACAATACCATTTGTATTTGTATTCAGTGGCCTAAATAATACATATGCATGCAGTGGTCCTAGACTACAATACCACATATACATAAATGGTGCCAGATGGCCCACTCTAGTATGATGCAGATCAATTCAATATTAAAGTTTAGAATACAGAGTTATCACAAAGACTTAAATTATTCAGAGAGATAATGTAGTGAGGTAATGAAACAAGTTTTGGGGTGACAGGGTCAGAAGGACCTGCATTTCAATCCTGGCTTCACCTCTTCCTTCTGGTTATGAGAACTGGGCCATGTTTCTTGGCTTCTTTAGGCCACAGGTTATTTTGTGAAATGAGGGTGACCATGGCTACTCCATAGGTTGACTGTGAGGATGAAATGTGAGTACAGTTAGTGTGTTTAGCTCAGTGATAGACATATCATAATCATTGAAAAATGTTAGTTTAACAGAACACAAGGAAATACGCAGTCTATTTTAGATTTTTGTCCCAAATGGGAGGAGAGGGGAGGAGAGAGGGAGAGGGAGAGGAAAAGGGAGGGGGAGAGAAGGAACGACGGAGGGAAGGAAGGAAGAAAGGGAGGGAGGGAGGGAAGGAGGAAAAGAGAGAGAAAGAAAGATGATCAATCCCAATCCCTCAGTCAAATGAAAGTTATTCTCAGGGTTCCCAATAGCAAAGCTGTTGTGTGTGTGTGTGCGTGTGCGTGTGTGTGCGTGTGCGTGTGTGTGTGTGTGTCTGCCTTTCTATCCTCTATCATCTATCTGTTTCTTTGTATTCACTCACAGAACTATTTAAACTCTATCCTTTCAACAAATTTCAGATCCTGAAGAATTCTTCCTTATTGCTCTAAGGCTTTGGTCTTTCTAGCATCTGAGGAACTGCAGTGTAAGTGTGAGCACCCCAGCCCTAGCGTTGGCACTAACCTTCCATACATTTTATATACTCTACTCTCTCTAGATATGGTCTGCATATTATATACACTATACCTATACCTATCTACTGCAGATGTGCTCTTTATGTGCTAGTTTATCAGGTACACAATCAAACAAGAAAAATATCTACCACAGCCAATAATATAACCCAGAATGGAATTGTGTCTAAAATATAATCATAAGAATGTAACACATCTCCACTCAAGAGTAGTTCTTTTTTTAAGCAATAAATGTCAAAGAGTGGTTGAGATACATAGTTGTATCTGGAACATTCAGCATTGTGTGGCATTTTGGGAGTCAGATTGTGGGATATCCACACCTGGGTTTGTTTGAAAGATGCTGGAAACATACAGAAGGCAGTTGTGGTGGGTAGAATCAGCAGTGGGCATGTAGACCAAAGATTGAGATTGTAATCCTAGTTCTATCATGCTCTAGTTAAGCCTCTTAAAATAGAGCTTCAATTTCCCTGTCTACAAAGTGTGTGCAATACCACCTAAATCAGAAGACTGTTGCTATAATTAGGCTTTGTAGGTAAAACTTGACACATAGGAGGTACTTAAATGATGTGGTTGGGAAAGTTTCAACCTTGCCTTTGCTCTTCAAGAAAGAGTTAGTAAAAGCTGAATGACTGTGCTTGAAGGATTTGTCTACTAGTTTCAATGAAATAGGAGAAATCTTCCTGAAATGTTGGCTAGTTTTTGACATCAAAGGAGATAAGTACCCTTTGGGAACTCATAGAATGAAACCTTTTGACACTTCCTTTCTCCAATTTAAGCCAATTGCTGAGTAAATTAACCAAGTGTTAAGGTCATAGAAAGTCCTTCTTGTAATTTGTTAAAATGTGTGTAGGAATGAATGTACTTAATACCATTGAGCTGAACTATAATTTCCAATGCCGTTTATAAAAATGGCTAAGATGGCAACTTTTATATTATTTGTATTGTACCATAATGCAAAAAATCTTCAGGAAAACTGTGTGTGTAGGAATGAGGGGGAACACAGGAAGGGCTACTTTTACTAAATGTCCAGGTGGAAGGAATTTTTTGTTTTTATTTCTTGTTTATTTTCTTCTCATGTTTAAAAATTTAAATGTAAAGACTTAGAAGAAATAAGACTAAAAGTACTTATTATGAATCTTTTGATTTGAGCAATATTGTATGGGAAGGGTGGAGAGGGTCAAAGTACAAACTGATCACTCTGCACCTGCATGAGTTCAAAACACCTGCCGAGAATACAGAGAATTAAAACTTTGCAACAAAGTAGAACATTGCAGTTAATTTACCTAGTGGTATTATGCCAACCTGTCTCAACTAGCTTTCTGAGCAAACAAATGCTTCCTTTTAGGTATTTTCATTAGTTGTACAGATATTACATAAAAATATATGAGATTCCTTGAAGACAAACATAGTGCTTTAGTGACCCTCTATTAGTGATTTTAAAGTGCATATACATCCAATCCAATAAATTATAAAAGTAATATATTTCAATAAGCTAATATGTAGGAAAAAAACATAATACTCTTAACACATTTTTTTGCTTTTGTGTATTAGTATGTAACTATAGTTTATATAGTTTTTTTTTTTTTAAGAGTAGTAGTTGGTATTTTATTTTGGGCATATTAGCTCATTTAGTGTTCCTATGCAACCCAAAAAGCAGATATTATTGTCATCAATTTACAGACACACATACACACACATACACATACACAAAACAACTGTGAAACTCAGAGAATCTAAGTTATTTCCCAAGATTACACAGCTCATTAGTGGCCGATAGGAGATTTGAATCCCTGTATGTCTGGCTCTAAGCTGATGTTTTAATCATGTTATCACACAATTTCTTTGAAATTGCATACCATTGAATTTCTTTCATTTTATCATTCACCATCTATCCATCCAATCAACAGGCATCTGTTGAATAAATATTGAATGTGAGAAAGAAAAAAAATTATCTGAGCAATGAGAGTTCCTTTAAATTACCAGTCCCAAAGAGGCATTTAAAATGTAACAAGTCTCACTCTCCCTTGAACTAATTACCTCTTGAAAGCACTTGCTATGTGAGCGTTTTGTGACTACTAACTGATGCCAAGTAGCCATAAAATACCATACTCTTACCATCATAACTCTTACCCTATAGTTTAACAATGTATGACCAATTGCTAATCAAAGTTATTTCTGTAACAGAGTAAGATTTCCTGATGAACTACTTTTAAAATTGCCCCCTCTCCTGATTTGACTTTTCTTTTCTTTTTTTTTTTTTTTTTTTTTTTTTTGACAGAGTCTTGCTCTGTCGCCCAGGCTGGAGTGCAGTGGTGTGATCTCGGCTCACTGCAACCTCTGCTTCCTGGGTTCAACCAATTCTCCTGCCTCAGCCTCCCGAGTAACTAGGATTACAGGCGCCCACCACCGCCCGGCTAATTTTTGTATTTTTAGCAGAGGCGGGGTTTCACCATCTTGGCCAGGCTGGTCTCGAACTCCTGACCTCGTGATCCACCTGCCTCGGCCTCCCAAAGTGCTGGAATTACAGGCATGAGCCACTATGTCCGGCCTGCCTTTTCTTTAAAAATGTGAGTCCCTCCTTTGTTTGCCAGAGTCCTTCCCAAGGCAACTTGGAAGTATGTCCCTGGCCACAGTCCTCAATCTTGTCCCAAATATTCTCTCCATGTTAATTTTGCTTCAGCTTCTCCCTTTTAGGTCAACAAATAAATTATACTAATATAAAATCTGATGAACCATTCAGATTATACTACCAAAAACTAACCTACTTACAAAGGCTTTAGCTATGTATGAGGTATGTGGTTCTCTCTCTCTTTTATTTCTTCTAAAAAAAAAAAAAAAAAAAGAAAACTAGGATACATGTGCAGAATGTGCAGGTTGGTTACAAAGCTATACGTGTGCCATGGTGGTTTGCTGCACCTATTGACCTGTCCTATAAGTTTCCTCCCCTCACCCTCCACCCCCAACAAGCCCCGGCGTGTGTTGTTCCCCTCTGTGTCCATGTGTTCTCAATGTTCAACTCTCACTTATGAGTGAGGACATGCGGTGCTTGGTTTTCTGTTCCTGTGTTAGTTTGCTGAGGATAATGGCTTCCAGCCTCATTCATTTCCCTGCAAAGGACATGATCTCATTCCTTTTTATGGCTGCGTAGTTTTTGATGGCATATATGTACAACATTTTCTTTATCCAGTCTATCATTGATGAGCATTTGAGTTGGTTCCATGTCTTTGCTATTGTAAACAGTGCTGCAATAAACATATGTGTGCACGTGTCTTTATAGTAAGATGATTTATATTCCTTTGGGTATATACCCAGTAATGCGATTGCTGGGTCAAATGGTATTTCTGGTTCTAGATCCTTGAGAAATTGCCACACTGTCTTCCACAATGGTTGAACTAATTTACATTCCCACCAACAGTGTAAAAGTGTTCCTATTTCTCCACAGCCTCACCAGTATCTATTGTTTCCTTTTTAATAATTGCCTTTCTGACTGGCACGAGATGGTATCCCATTGTGGTTTTGATTCGTATTTCTCTGATGATCAGTGATGTTGACCTTTTATTCATATGATTGTTGCCACATAAATGTCTTCTTTTAAGAAGCTTCTGTTCACATCCTTTGCCCACTTTTTAATGGGATTGTTTATTTTTTCTTATAAATATGTTTAACTTCCTTGTAAATTCTGGATATTAGACCTTTGTCAGATGGGTAGATTACAAAAATTTTCTCCCATTCTGTAGATTGCCTGTTCACTCTGATGGCAGTTTCTTTTGCTGTGCAGTAGCTCTTTAGTTTAATTACATCCCATTTGTCAATTTTGGCTTTTGTTGGAGTTGCTTTTGGCATTTTCTTCATGAAGCCTTTGCCCATGCCTATGTCCTGAATGGTATTGCCTAGGTTTTCTTCTAGGGTTTTTATAGTTTTATAGGGTTTTACATTTAAGTCTTTAATCCATCTTGAATTAATTTTTGTATAAGGTGTAAGGAAGGGACCCAGTTTCAGTTTTCTGCATATGACTAGCCATTTTTCCCAGCACCATTACCCACTAGGAGATCTTTCCCCATTGCTTGTTTTTGTCAGGTTTGTCAAAGATCAGATGGTTGCAAATGTGTGGTGTTATTTCTGAAGTCTCTGCTCCATTGGTGTATATGTCTGTTTTGGTACCAGCACCATACTGTTTTGGTTACTGTAGCCTTGTAGTATAGTCTGAAGTCAGGTAGCATGATGCCTCCAACTTTATTCTTTTTGCTTCGGATTGTCTGGGCTGTACAGTGTCTTTTTTGATTCCATATGAAATTTAAAATAGTTTTTTCTAATTCTGTGAAGAATGTCAATGGTAGTTTGATGGGAATAGCATTGAATCTATAAATTACTTTGGGCAGTATGGCCATTTTCATGGTATTGATTCTTCCTACCATGAGAATAGAATGTTTTTCATTTGTTTGTGTCTTCTCTTATTTCCATGAGCAGTGATTTGTAGTTCTCCTTGAAGAGGTCCTTCCATCCCTGGTTAGCTGTATCCCTATGTATTTTATTCTCTTTTTAACGATTGTGAATGGCAGTTCATAATTTGGCTCTCTGCTTGCCTATTGTTAGTGTAAAGGAATGCTCGTGACTTCTGCACTTTGATTTTCTATTGTGAGGCTTTCCTGAAGTTGTTTAACAGTTCAAGAAGTTTTTGACCTGAGATGATGGTGTTTTCTAAATATAAAATCAAGTCGTTTTCAAAGAGAGACAACTTGACTTTCTCTCTTCCTATTTGAATACCCTTTATTTCTTTCTCTTGGCTAATTGCCCTGGCCAGAACTTCCAATACTATATTGAATAGGAGTGGTGAGAGAGGGCATCCTTGTCTTGGACCAGTCTTCAAAGGGAATGCTTTCAGCTTTTGCCCTTTCAAAATGATATTAGCTGTGGGTTTGTCATAAATAGCTCTTACTATTTTGAGACATGTTCCATCAATACCCAGTTTATTGAGAGTTTTTAACATGAAGGGATGTTGAATTTTACCAAAAGCCTTTTCTGCATCTATTGAGATGATTATGTGGTTTTTGTCTTTGGTTCTGTTTATGTGATGGATTACGTTTATTGATTTGTGTATGTTGAATCAGCCTTGCATGCCAGGGATGAAGCTGACTTGATCGTGGTGGATAAGTTTTTTGATGTGCTGCTGGGTTTGCTTTGCCAGTATTTTATTGAGGATTTTTGCATCGATGTTCATCAAAGATATTGGCCTGAAGTTTTATTTTTCTGTTGTGTCTCTTCCTGGTTTTGGTATCAGGATGATGCTGGCTTCATAAAATGAGTTAGGGATGAGTCCCTCCTTTTCAATTGTTTGGAATAGTTCCTGAACGAATAGTACTAGCTCCTCTTAGTATTTCTGGTAGAATTCGACTATGAATCCATCTGGTCCTGGGATTTTTTCATCTGGTAGGTTATTAATTACTGCCTCAATTTCAGAACTTGTTATTGGTCTATTCAGGGATTCAACTTCTTCCTGGTTATTCTTGGTAGGGGGTATGCATAGAGGAAATGGATAAGAAATCATCCATTTCTTCTAGATTTTCTAGTTTACTTGCATAGAGGTGTTTGTTGTGATCTCTGATGGTAGTTTGTATTTCTGTGGGGTCAGTGGTGATATCATCTTTGACATTTTTTATTGTGTCCATTTGATTGTTCTCTCTTCTCTTCTTTATTAGCCTAACTAGTGGTCTATTTTTAAAATTTTTTCAAAAAACCATCTCCTGGATTGATTTTTTGGAGGGTTTTTCATATCTGTATCTCCTTCAATTCTTCTCTGATCTTAGTCATGTCCTGTCTTCTACTAGCTTTTGGATTAGTTTGCTCTTGCTTCTCTAGCTCTTTTAATTGTGATGTTAGGGTGTCCTTCTAGCTTTCTGATGGGGGCATTTGGTGTGATAAATTTCCCTCTTAACATTGCTTTAGCTGTGTCCCAGATATTCTGGTACGTTGTCGCTTTGTTCTCATCTGTTTCAAAGAACTTCTTGATTTCTATCTTAATTTCCTTATTTACCCAGGAGTCATTCAGAAGCAGGTTGTTCAATTTCCATGAAATTGTGTGGTTTTGAGTGAGTTTCTTAATCCTGAGTTCTAATTTAATTGCACTGTGGTGTGACAGACTGTTAGGATTACAGCTCTTTTGCATTTGCTGAGGAGTGTTTTACTTCCAATTATGTGTTCGATTTTAGAAGAAGTGCCATGTGACTCTGAGAAGAATGTATATTCTGTTGATTTGGGGTAGACAGTTCTGTAGACATCTAGTAGGTCCACTTGACTCAGAGCTGAGTTCAAGTCCTGAATATCCTTGTTAATTTTCTGTCTCATTGATCTAATTCTGACACTAGGGTATTAAAACTCCCACTGTTATTGTGTGGGCATCTAAGTCTCTTTGTAGGTCTCTAAGAACTTGTTTTATGAATCTGGTGCTCTTGTGTTGCATTCATATGTATATTCAGAATAGTTAGCTCTCCTGGTTGAATCCTTCCCTTTACCATTATGTAATGCTCTTCTTTGTCTTTTTAAATCTTTGTTGGTTTAAAGTCTGTCTTGTCAAAGACTAGGATTGCAACCCCTGCTATTTTTTGTTTTCCGTTTGCTTGGTTAATTTCTTCCATCCCTTTATTTTGAGCCTGTGTGTGTCTCTGTATGTAAGATGGGTCTCCTGAATACAGCACACCTATGGGTCTTGACTCTTTACCCAATTTGCATTTAATTGTGTGTCTTTTAATTGGGGCAATTAGCCCATTTACATTTCAGGTTAGTATTGTTATGTATGAATTTGATCCTGTCATCATGATGCTATTTGGTTATTTTGCACACTAGTTGATGCAGTTTCTTTATAGTGTCATTGGTCTTTATATTTTGGTGTGTTTTTGCAGTGGCTGGTACAAGTTTTTCCTTTCCATATTTAGTACTTCTTCAATGAGCTCTGCAGGGCAGGCCTGGTAGTAACAATATCCCTCATCATTTGCTTGTCTGAAAAGGATTTTATTTCTCCTTCATTTATGAATCTTAGTTTGCCTGGATGTGAAATTTTGGGTTGAAAATTCTTTTCTTCAAGAATGTTAAATATTGGACCTCAATCTTTTCTGGCTTGTAGAGTTTCTGCTGAGAGGTTCGCTGTTAGTCTGATGGGCTTACCTTTGTAGGTGACCTGCTCTTTCTCTCTGGCTGCCCTTAATAGTTTTTCCTTCATTTTGATCTTGGAGAATCTGATGATTATGTGTCTTGGGGTTGATCTTCTCATGGAGTATCTTAATGGTGTTCTCTGTATTTCCTGAATTTGCATGTTAGCCTCTCTTGCTAGATTGGGGAAGTTCTCCTGAATAATATCCTGAAGAGTGTTTTCCAGCTTGTTTCTAGTCTTCCCCTCTCCTTCTGGTACTCCAATCAATCATAGGTTTGGTCTTTTTATGAAGTCTGATATTTCTTGGAGGGTTTGTTCATTCCTTTTCATTCTTCTGTATTCTTGTCTGCATGTCTTATTTCAGTAAGGTGGTCTTCAAACTCTGATATCTTTTCTTCCACCTGGTCAATTTGGCTGTTGATACTTGTGTATGCTTCACAACGTTCTCGTGCTGTGTTTTTCAGCTCCATCAGGTCATTTATGTTCCTTTCTAACCTGGTTATTATAGTTAGCGATTCCTCTAACCTTCTATCAAGGTTCTTAGCTTCTTTGCATTGAGTTAAACATGCTCCTTTAGCTCAGCATAGTTTTTTATTACCCATCTTCTGAAGCCTACTTCTGTCAATTCGTCCATCTGATCCTCTGCCAAGTTCTGAGCCCTTGATGAAGAGACATTGCAATCATTTGGAGAAGAGGCATTCTGACTTTTTGGGTTTTCAGCATTTATTCATCAATTCTTTCTCATCTTCATGAGTTTACCTAGTTTCGGTCTTTGAGGCTGCTGATCCTTGGATGGGGTTTTGTTGTTGTTGTTGTTGTTGATGTTGATGCTGTTGTGGTCACTTTGCGCTTATTTTTCTTTCAATAGTCAGGTCCCTCTTCTGTAGGGCTGCTGCAGTTTGCTGGTGGTTCACTTCAGGCCCTATTCATCTGATTTGCTCCCGTGCCTGGAAATGTCACTCAAGGAGGCTGAAGAACAGCAAAGATGGGTGCCTACTCCTTCTTCTGGGACCTCTGACCTTGAGGGGCACCAACCCGATGCCAGTAAGATTGTTCCTGTATAGGGTGTCTGACGACCCCTGTTGGAGGGTCTCACCTAGTTGGGTGGCACGGGGAGCAGGATCCATTTAACAAAGCACTTTGTCCCTTGGTGGAGAGAGTGTGCTTCACTGTGAGGAAACCCACTCACCTGGGCTCCCCAGATTCCTCAGAACAACCAGGAGGAGAGGCTAAGTCGGCTGGTCTTCAGAGACTGAGGCCACTCCTCCCCTAGGGACTCAAGCCCAGGGAGATTTGAATTATTTCCCTGAGCCTCTGGCTGGAGTTACTGGAGATCCTGCAGGGAAACCCCATCCAGTGAGGAAGGATGGGTCAGGGTTAGGCCTGAAGAGGCACTCTGGCCACAGACTGCCACAGCTGGTGTGTTGGGCTGTGGGGACAAGTCTTGGGACCAAGCCGTCCAGCCTCCCTGGCTCCAGCAGGGCAAAAGTGCAGCCTGGAGTTATAGAAATGGGTGCTGCCCTTCCCCCGCCCAGGGAGTTTACCTTGTTAGGCAATTGCAAATCCCAGCGCTGGCTGCTCCCTCTCCCCCAAGGAGCTCAAATGGCTTACACAGCCGGCAGCCATGCCTGGTGCTGGTCACCCCTCCCCCAGGGAGTTCTGTAGGCTTAAGCAGATTCCAGCTGAAAGGCTGTAAGAATCTGCACATTCCGGGGTTGGGACCCTAGGCCCCAGTGGCGTGGGTTCGCTATGGGATCTTCTGATTCATGGGTTGCACAGTTTTGTGGAAAAAGCACAGTTTCCCCCGCTGAGAAGCAAGCTCACTCACTGCCTCTCTTGGCTGAGAGGAGGGAGTTCCTCTTCCCCAAGTGGTTCTCAGGTGGGCCACCACACCACACTGCTCTTCCTTCTCTCTGGGTCAGGCCAGCCTTCTAGTCTGTTTTGATAAGAAAATTTGGATGCCTTGGTTGCCGGTGAAGGATTCACATGCTTATTATGGTTTTTTCCGATGGAAGCCTCTAAATGCCGCTGTTTCTAGTCGGCCATCTTGGTCCTTTCCCCATGTAGGTTTTTATGTATAATTGTCTGTGTCTTTTTAATATACTACAATTTTTAATGTTGTTTATAAAATTTCTTAATTACCACTTTTAATAAATAGCATTCCTTTACTGATGTATCATCATTTACATAACTTCTATAGTTCAATATTTGGGTGGTTTCTAATTGGGACTGCTGTTTAAAATGCTACAATAAATATGTTATTTTATACATTTTTATTTCTTTTAGAGTATTTCCACAGGACAAATTCCCTTAATCGAAATGTTTGTCTATATTATACATATTGCCTTATACAGTTTAGACAGTTGTCCCTGACCAAATCTCATGCTGAATTATAATCCTCAGTGCTGGAGGTAGGGCCTGGAGAAGTGTTTCGATCATGGAGGCAAATGCCTCACAGCCTGGTGCTGTCTTCCTGATAGTGGGTTCTTTCCAGAGAGCTGGTCATTTAAAAGTATGTGGCACCTCCCTTCCCACTCTCTCCCTCTCTTTCTCCAGCCCTGCACTGGGAGATACGTGCTCCCTCTTCACCTTCTGCCATGACTGTAAGCTTCCTGAGGCCTCCCCAACAGCATGACGTTTTCTCTACAGCTGTGGAACTGTGAACCTTTTTTCTTATAAATTACCCAGTCTCAAGTATTTCTTTATAACAATGTAAGAGTACCCTAATTGCCAAATTGCCTTCCAAAATTATCATACCAATTACATTATAATACAAAATATTAGAGTTGTTCCTCTTTTTATTTAGATTTGTTGACTTTAAAGGGAAATAAACAATACTTGTTCCTTTAGTTTTTGTTTGTTTGTTTTGGAGATAGGTCTACTCTGTCACCCAGACTGGAGTGCAGTGGCATGATCTGGGCTCACCAATCCTCCCACCTCAGCTTCCTGAGTAGCTGAGACTACAGGTGCCCACCACCAAGCCCGGCTTTTTTTTTTTTTAAATTCTTTGTAGAGATAGGATTTTTCCATGTTGCCTAGGCTGGTCTCAAACTCCTGGGCTCCAGCAATCCATCCACCTCAACCTCCCAAAGTGCTGGCATTACAGGCATGAGCCACCTCACCCGGCCAGTTTGCTTTTATTTGATTACTAAATATATTGAGTTAAAATACAAAAGTCACTGTTAATTTGGATTTTCTGACACTTACAGTTAAATCTAATCCTAACTAATACAGAGACTGACTTATAATCTACAATGAATACAAAGAAGAATAATTTTTTACTTAATTTCTTGGGTCATTTACACTTACAAAAGATATATTGCCAGTTTATTCTTCCAAATATAGTAACAATAAACCTTGTACAATTCAAAATATTCTCTAAAGATAATTTAGAAATGCAAGTACAGTTTAAAAATTAATTGTGAGAATTATGACCACTTTTCTGTTTAGAGACATTAGTAAGCATGGAATTACCTAATTAGTAGATTGAACCATATGAAATTGCCTATATTTGGCTGTGTTTCCTACAAAAAAAAAACTAATTTAGTGTATCAACCCGAAACATACATAATGTGAAAAAATGTTTCTCTACACGGTACCCTCAAGTTAGCAGTCATGAGCATCCTTTCTTGCATGAGGGCCAATTCAGTAAAGAAAATGAAGACATTCACAGTTCGTGTTTTTAAAATTAGGTTTATGTGTGTGTGCTTTAGTAAAAGAAATGCAATCTTTGCAACTGCACTTATTTCAGTTAAGAGTTTTATAACGTTGCACTAAAATTTCAGAAACTATTGGCTAGCCATAAGCAGAAAGCTGAAACTGGATCCTTTCCTTACTCCTTATACGAAAATTAATTGAAGATAGATTAGAGACTTAAATGTTAGACCTAATACCATAAAAACCCTAGAAGAAAACCTACGTAATACCATTCAGGACATAGGCATGGGTAAGGACTTCATGTCTAAAACACCAAAAGCAACAGCAACAAAAGCCAAAATTGACAAATGGGATCTAATTAAACTAAAGAGCTTCTGCACAGCAAAAGAAACTACCATCAGCATGAACAGGCAACCTACAGAATGGGAGAAAATTTTTGCAATCTACTCATCTGACAAAGGGCTAATATCCAGAACCTACAAAGAACTCAAACAAATTCACAAGAAGAAAGCAAACAACCCCATCAAAAAGTGGGCAAAGGATATGAACAGGCATTTCTCAAAAGAAGACATGCATACAGCCAACAGACACATGAAAAAATGCTCATCATCACTGGCCATCAGAGAAATGCAAATCAAAACCACAATGAGATACCATCTCACACCAGTTAGAATGGCAATCATTAAAAAGTCAGGAAGCAACAGATGCTGGAGAGGATGTGGAGAAATAGGAACACTTTTACACTGTTGGTGGGATTGTAAACTAGTTCAACCATTGTGGAAAACAGTATGGCGATTCCTCAAGGATCTAGAACTAGAAATGCCATTTGACCCAGCCATCCCATTCCTTGGGATATACCCAAAGGATTATAAATCATGCTGCTATAAAGACACATGCACACATATGTTTATTGCAGCACTATTCACAATAGCAAAGACTTGGAATCAACCCAAATGTCCATCAGTGACAGACTGGATTAAGAAAATGTGGCACATATACACCATGGAATACTACGCAGCCATAAAAAATGATGAGTTCGTGTCCTTTGTAGGGATATGGGTGCAGCTGGAGACCATCATTCTCAGCAAACTTTCGCAAGAACAGAAAACCAAACACCACATGTTCTCACTCATAGGCAGGAATTGAACAATGAGATCACTTGGACATGGGAAGGGGAACATCACACATCGGGGCCTATTATGGGGAGAGGGGAGAAGGGAGGGATGGCACTGGGAGTTATAACTGAGGTAAATGACGAGTTGATGGGTGCTGATGAGTTGATGAGTGCAGCACACCAACATGGCACATGTATACATATGTAACAAACCTGCACGTTGTGCACATGTACCCTAGAACTTAAATAAAAAAAAAAAAAAATTTCAGAAACTGCATAATCAACTTACACCGCAATATTTGATGATAAATCTATAATTTTTAATACATCTTGTGTGAGATATGGTAGTATAGGATACTAAGGAGTAGCATTTTTAGGTTAGAGAGAAAAATTGACCTGAGTCCCACCATAGACCAGTAACAAAAGAGATAGCATGTGAGGAAGTCATTTCTAAATTCTAGGGAAGCAACAGTAGAAACTGTGCCATTTGAAGGCAAAATCAACTCTGCAGCTATACATTTAATATATTTCTTTTCTTTTTTTTTTTTTTTTTAAGTACTTCATTTGACTAAGGAACTTTCTCAGGTATGCAAGCAGTTTTATGCATCTAATGAAAAAAAGTTTAAAATATGGTGTGTTACATATGTGTGTGTATTCTTAAAATATTTTAATATATCTGTATATATATGTTCTTAAAATATATAAATATTCTATATACATTTTAGTAAAACTTTCAAATGAGAATTCCAAGACTGATCTACTATTCAAAGTCCATATTATCTTAAATATCTGTCAATATGAATAGGTTCCTTAACACAAACATAATGATATAAAGGTTTAATTCTCTTAAATATTTCTAAACTCAAGTCTAGATTTTTTTAGGGTTGACAGATACTTGTGCACTAAAGAAAGTGTTTTGTCAAACAATTTGGAGTAGATTCGTAGGAGGTAGGCGTGATCCTTTCATTAGTCACATGAGATTGCAGAATAGCTGTAGATTTTGGCCAGTATGGTGACCAAGAGTCTCCTTGGAACAAACTGAGCCTAATGACAATCTATAACAGGGATTTCAGAGATGACCTCTCAGCTTTCCCCCAATATTCAGTTGATCTATTGTGCAGGGTTACTATGAGCATTAAATGAGTTAATATATGTAAAGTCCTTACAATGTTGCCTGGTACAGAGGAAGGTCTATGTTATCTCATAAGCTTCATCTGACTAATCAGTCACAGTTTCCAGGGTCATTCTCCTGCCAACATTTTTGTCTCACAGTGGTCATATGTGTGGTTCCTATAGTGCTTCCAAATGCTAAATCCCTGGCAGCAGCCTCAGAATAAGTCAGCCCTAGATACGCACATGAGATTTCACAGTCCTGGCAAGATGAAACTACTCAAGAGTGGGGGAGGTTTTCCATGAATAGCTGAAGGAGACAGATTTTAGTCATTTAATATTGTAAAGGGTTTTTTTTTTTTTTTCAGAGTGATGAAAATGTTCTGGAATTAGAGAATGTGATAGTCACACAACCTTGTGAATATACTCAAAACCACTGAAATGTCCACTTTAAAATGGTGAGTTTTATCATATGTGAAGTACAGCTTAATAAAAATAATTTCAAGAAGTAATACAAAAACAAAAGCTAGACCTTTAATCACCAAGGCTGCATTAAAAAATTACCCCCAAAATACGGTGGCAGAAAACAACCATTTATTTTGGTCATGTATTATGTGGTTCAGAAATTCAAATAAGATAGAGTAAGGTAGCTTTGGACTGTGATGTCTGGGGCCTCAGCTGGAAGGCTTCAAAGGGGTCAAATAATCTGCAGGCTCACTCATTCACATGTCTGGCAGTGTACGCTTGGTTGACATGTAAGGCTGAGACCTTAGCTGGGGATGTTGTCTATAGCACTTTCTTATGGCCTTGCCACATGGCCTGGGCTTTCTCACAGCATGATGGCTAGGTTCCAAGGACAAATGTCTCAATAGAGAGAGAAGAGACAGCCAGGTGGAAGCTGTTTCATCTTTTATGACCTAGCCTCTCAGAAGTCACCTCCAGTCTCCAGTGCATGCCATCTCTTAGAAGCAAGTCACGAAGGCTAGTGCCTATTCAGTACAGGGAATATAAAATATCTTCTTTCTTTGGAGAAATGTCAGTATCACACTGCAAGAAAAGCACAGGAATAGGCTATATTGGAAAACAAAATCTGCCACAGTGTTAAATAATAATATCGTCCTGAAAAACAAGTATAACCTACTCAATATAAATTTTGCAACATGGAAACCCTGAGATTCTGCATATAAGCCATTAGACTTAAAGCAAAAACAGTGTGAAAAAATTTCTTCAACAGTATGACAATGAATGGGCAGACATTTAAAAGCTGTATTTATTCTGAGCACACTTTTTGTGTGTGTGTATTCCAGCAAAATCATTTATGCATTTATTGAACAGAAATGTATTATGCCAAATATTCTTTTATGCTCTGGATGTATGAGTGAGCAAGAAAAGACAAATGGCACCTAGCCTTCACAAGAAAAAAATAACTACAATGGAATTACATAAATGTGGTAAAAGGGAAAAGACAGTGTTGTAGAGCACAGTTTAGTGATTCACTCAGATAACCCAGATCTGTAAATAGCTATAGTGTGATATGTGGCTTAGGTATTAATAATAAACAAGATTCAGGCTGAGCACAGTGGCTCATGCCTGTAATCCCAGCACTTTGGGGGCTGAGGTGGGCAGATCACAAGGTCAGGAGATCGAGATCATCCTGGCTAACATGGTGAAACCCCCTCACTACTAAAAATACAAAAAATTAGCCGGGTGTCACAGCGTGTGCCTGTAGTCCCAGCTGCTGGGGAGGCTGAGACAGGAGAACGGCGTGAACCCGGGAGGCAGAGCGTGCAGTGAGCCGAGATCGTGCCACTGCACTCCAGCCTGGGCGACAGAGAGAGACTCCATCTCAAATAAATAAATAAATAAATAAATAAATAAATAAATAAGTAAGTAAGTAACAAGATTCAGAGAGGACATATTGGTTGTTGGAAAGGAAAACCCTCCCAAAAGTCAGGCCTACATGAAAGAAGGTAGAAATCAGAAAAAGACTTAGGCAATTTAAATAATTAGAGTAAAACAGGATAATTCAGTGGCAGAACTTATCTTGCCTTATCCTTTCCACCTCCTTTCCGCCTCCATTTTTCCAAACAACCACCCTAGAATAACTTGGTGAGGTAGTCAAGAATTTAGATCCAGGTGCTGGTGTTTTGAAAAGATTAACAAAATAAATAGACCACTAGCCAGGCTAACAAAGAGAAAAGAGAGAAGAATCAAATAGACACAATAAATGTGATAAAGGGGATATCACCATGATCCCACAGAAATACAAACTACCATACGAAAATACTATAAACACCTCTACACAAATAAACTAGAAAATCCAGAAGAAATGGATAAATTCCTGGACACATATACCCTCTCAAGACTAAACCAGGAAGAAGTCAAATCCCTGAATAGACCAATAACAGGCTCTGAAATTGAGGCAATAATTAATAGCCTACCGACCCAAAAAAGCCCATAATCAGATGGATTCACAGCTGAATTCTACCAGAGGTACAAAAAGGAACTTGTACCATTCCTTCTGAAACTTTCCAAACAATAGAAAAAGAGGGAATCCTCCCTAACTCATTTTATGAGGCCAGAATCATCCTGATACCAAAACCTGGCAGAGACACAACAAAAAAAGAAAATGTCAGGCCAATATCCCTGATGAACATTGATGCAAAAATCCTCAATAAAATACTGGCAAACCAAATCCAGCAGCACATCAAAAAGCTTATCCACCATGATCAAGTCAGCTTCATCCTTGGGATGCAAGGGTGGTTCAATATATGCACATCAATAAATGTAATCCATCACATAAACAGACCCAATGACAAAAACCACATGATTATCTCAATAGATGCAGGAAAGGCCTTCAATAAAATTCAACACCCCTTCATGCTAAAAACTCTCAATAAACTAGGTATTGATGGAACGTATCCCAAAATAATAAGAGCTATTTATGACAAACCAATAGCCTATATCATACTGAATGGGCAAAAGCTGGACGCATTCTTTGAAAACTGGTACAAGACAAGGATGCCCTCTCTCAACACTCTTATTCAAAATAGTTTTGGAAGTTCTGGCCAGGGCAATCAGGCAAGAGAAAGAAATAAAGTGTATTCAAATAGGAAGATAAGAAGTCAAATTGTCCCTGTTTGCAGATGACATGATTCTATATTTAGAAAACCCCATGGTCTCTGCCCCAAATCTCCTTAAGCTGATAAGCAACTTTAGCAAAGTCTCGGGATACAAAATCAATGTGCGAACATCACAAGCATTCCTATACACCAATAACAGACAAACAGCCAAATCATGAGTGAACTCTCATTCACGGTTGCTACAAAGAGAACAAAATACCTAGGAATCCAACTTACAAGGGATGTGAATAACCTCTTCAAGGAGAACTACAAACCACTGCTCAAGGAAGTAAGAGAGAACACAAACAAATGCGAAAACATTCCATCCTCATAGATATGAAGAATCAATATCATAAAAATGGCCATACTACCCAAAGTAATTTATAGATTCAGTGTTACTCCATCAAGCTACCATTGACTGTCTACACAGAATTAGAAAAAACTACCTTAAATTTCATATGGAACCAAAAAAGAGCCTATATAGCCAAGAAAATCCTAAGCAAAAAGAACAAAACTGGAGGCATCATGCTACCTGACTTCAAATTATACTACGAGGCTACAGTAACCAAAACAGTATGGTACTGTTATCAAAACAGATATATAGACCAATGGAATGGAACAGAGGCCTCAGAAGTAACACCACACATCTACAACCATCTGATCTTTGACAAACCTGACAAAAACAAGCAATGGGGAAAGGATTCCCTATTTAATAAACTGTGTTGGGAAAACTGCCTGGCCATAAGCAGAAAACTGAAAGTGGGCCCCTTCCTTACACCTTATACAAAAATTAACTCAAGATGGATTAAAGACTTAAAGGTAAGACCTAAAACCATAAAAACCCTAGAAGAAAACCTAGGCAATACCATTCAGGACATAGGCATGGGCAAACACTTCATGACTAAGACACCGAAAGCAATGGCAACAAAAGCCAAAACCGACAAATGGGATATAACTAAACTAAAGAGCTTCTGCACAGCAAGAGAAACTGCCATCAGAGTGAACAGTAAGTTCTGGAATTTACAAAGAACTTAAAAAAATTTACGGCCGGGCGCGGTGGCTCAAGCCTGTAATCCCAGCACTTTGGGAGGCCGAGGCGGGTGGATCACGAGGTCAGGAGATCGAGACCATCCTGGCTAACATGGTGAAACCCCGTCTCTACTAAAAATACAAAAAACTAGCCGGGCGTGGTGGCGGGCGCCTGTAGTCCCAGCTACTCGGAGGCTGAGGCGGGAGAATGGCGTGAACCCGGGAGGTGGAGCTTGCAGTGAGCCGAGATCGCGCCACCGCACTCCAGCCTGGGCGACAGAGCGAGACTCCGTCTCAAAAAAAAAAAAAAAAAAAAAAAAAAAAAAAAAAAAAAAAAAAAAAATTTACAAGAAAAAAACAACCCAATCAAAAAGTGGGCAAAAGATATGAACAGACACTTCTCAAAAGAAGACATTTATGCAGCCAACAAACATATAAAAAAAAGCTCATCGTCGCTGGTCATTAGAGAAATGCAAATCAAAACCACCATGAGATACCATCCCATGCCAGTTAGAATGGTGATCATTAAAGAGTCAGGAAACAACAGATGCTGCAGAGGATGTGGAGAAATAGGAATGTTTTTGCACTGTTGGTGGGAGTGTAAATTCGTTCAACCATTGTGGAAGACAGTGTGATGATTCCTCAAGGATCTGGAACAAGAAATACCATTTGACCCAGCAATCCCATTACTGGATATATACGCAAAAGATTATAAATCATTCTACCATAAAGACAGCACAGTTCAGAATAGCAAAGACTTGGAACCAACCCAAATGCCCATCAGTGATAAACTGGATAAAGAAAATATAGCACATATACTCCATGGACTACTATGCAGCCATAAAAAAGGGATGAGTTCATTTCATTTGCAAGGACATGGATGAAGCTGGAAACCGTCATTCTCAGCAAACTAACACAGGAACAGAAAACGAAACACCGCATGTTCTCACTCATACGTGGGAGTCAAACAATGAGAACACATGGACACTGGCAGGGAAACATCACACACTGGGGCCTGTCGGGGGGGGGGGGCCTAGGGAAGGGGTAGCATTAGGAGAAATACGTAATGTGATGACGGGTTGATGGGTGCTGGAAACCACCATGGCATATGTATTCCTAGGTAACAACCTGCATGTTCTGCACATGAATCCCAGAACTTAAAGTATAATTAAAAAAAAAAAAAAAAAGATTTTAGGTAATTGCACAAGTTCCAGAAACTTTTGAAGTCCTAAAAAATGGAAATAATGTTTATATAAAAAAAAATTTAACTAACCCACATAACTTTTATGTGACATCACTATGCCCATGTCCATAGAGTTAATATGTTTTTTAAATATAAGACTCCTCACTGTGTTTAATCATTCAAGTACAGTTTAGCCCTAACCAATCATTTCCAGAAATTTTCATATTCTGTAGTCACACTGATGTAAAGCAGGCATTTTCTTTAAAACGCTTTGAATGGAACTGGGTTTCCCTCCCCCCAGCCTTAATTATTTTAGATAAAAGAACATGAAAGTAGTGACAATGTAATTATAGTTTTATGCAGCTGAAATTCAATCTCTTTATCAAGTTACATAAAAGAAACGGAGGACACTAATTCACCCAGAAAACAGAACCAACAGCTGTAAGTTTTCCTGTCCAATGTGGTTTGTCTCTCAAAAAGGAGCTTGCAGTCTTGTGAAATGCCATCTGGGATGAAGTGACTCCTGCCATTTTGAACACAAAAATACAAAACTGCAACCAAGAAGATACTTTAGTCTGATTTGAAACCACAGGATAAAAAGTTATTTTTAGTGCAGCTAACATCCCTATAGGTGAAACGAGCATATTTTTCTTTTCAAAAGTGAGAAAAATAGTTTAGGAAAGGCCTTTCTGAAAACTCAACTTCTTAATTATTTTTTCATATTGTCTAGAATACAGTCCCACTCCTTTCTGCTTTATCCTCCCTCCCCATCTCCCAACCTCACCTGAACTCTTGTCATTGCATATTGTGGTTTCTTCTATTTCCAACATTAGACTGTAAGCTCTTTGAGGGCAGGAACTGATTTCACTGTATGTATATACTAACAGCTGGCATTTGTGGACACACAAAGAATGTTTCCACAAAAGAAAGAATGGGAAGGAAGAGGGGAAAATAGGAAACAAGGAAGGAAGGGAGGAAGGGGGAAGAAAAGACGGAGACAGGGAAGAAAACAAGAGGGGAAGGAAGGAAGAGAGGAAGAGAGGAAGGAAGGAATAAAGGAGGGAAGGAGGGAAGGAGGGAGGGAGAGAAGGAAGGAAGGAAGGAAGGAAGGAAGGAAAGAAGGAAGGAAGGAAGGGCAAATAGAGGGAAGCTAGCAAACTGAGGAGTGAGGGGAAAATTGATTTTGAAGATTGAAGCAAAATTGACGATGACAGAATGTAGGTTCTGAGCAGTATTCTAGACTTTTAATTTTTATTTGTTTAGGTTTAATATTTTGACCTTAATAGGAACTAGGATGAGGGTCTCATTTTCTCTCACATTGTTTTTTTACTGGTCTACATGAAAGTAACATCTCACTTACAAAAAAATAGGTTATATATTTAAGCACTGTTGCCATTGATGTTGCTAGGAAGTGAGGGCAGGGTTGCATTCTGAGATTTTTCCCACAGACTCCTTTTTTCCCTGCATTTCCTCTGGATTTGTAACATGAGGGAGTTAAAGGTAATCATGAAGACTGAAACACAAAACCACCTTGCATTTTACTACAATCTTTCTTACAACTCCAGTTAACATGTTCAATTGTACCAACTTTATTACTCATCAAAAAAAGAGGTATCTTGAAATACAAATTACTTTTTGATGGGCTTACATCACTATCACTTTATCACAGATAGCTCAACAGTGTTACTGTGAAAGCAAAGGGGCATTACCATCTAGGTGACATCTTTGCAAGTTAAATTCATAGTAGTTTTTAAAAAAAGGTGCTCATCATACTTCTCAGACTTTATTTCTAAAATTGCATTATTTCTTTGTTGATCTCTAATTGTTAAAAATAATATTCTCAATATAAATATTGTGGAATGAATTCTGAATAGAAGTTATGCATACTGAAAGAAAAGCCTGCATAATGATATGCATTCATATGACCTCAACCTATGATGATATACCTTGACACAGAAATCTGGAAGCAAGGAAATGCTGTTTTTTTTCAAAATTGGAAACATGGATAAGTTACCTAAACTTATATTTAAGAATTACACCGCCGGGCGCGGTGGCTCAAGCCTGTAATCCCAGCACTTTGGGAGGCCGAGACGGGCGGATCACGAGGTCAGGAGTTCGAGACGATCCTGGCTAACCCAGTGAAACCCCGTCTCTACTAAAAAATACAAAAAACTAGCCGGGCGAGGTGGCTGGTGCCTGTAGTCCCAGCTACTCGGGAGGCTGAGGCAGGAGAATGGCGTAAACCCGGGAGGCGGAGCTTGCAGTGAGCTGAGATCCGGCCACTGCACTCCAGCTCGGGCGACAGAGCAAGACTCCGTCTCAAAAAAAAAAAAAAAAAAAAAAAAAAGAATTACACCAAGCTGGAACTCCTTCCACATTTTGAAGACGACAAATATCCTTCAATAAATACATAAGGATGAGTGAAACTTTTAAAGACTTAGAGCCATCTGGGCTGTAGCCCTTATACCTGGAAAAACAAGCCAATTCTGGTCATGAGCTTGCTGGTGTCAAAGGACAATTGCAAAACTTATCTGGCTGCCAGGTTTCTGCCACACATGGAAGAACTAGTCTGACATCAAGGGATACCACTGGTGATTTCATGGTGTTGCCTGTGTTTCATGTCATTGGTGAAAACAATTTCCATTGTCCTTATTCCCGGAGGGAATCATACAAAGGGCACAATTTAAAAATCCACATTAACTATGATCAAAGCTATATATAATATCTACAAAATCTTCAGATTTTAGAAAGATCTAGAATGGTTAATGAATAGAAGATTAAGGAGGTTTTACATTTTTTCATCACAATTGGTTTATGAATTACCTAAGAAAATTCAGCATATTAAGTATCTCAAGAACTGTGTCATCATGTACAGCTTTTAGAAATAATATGTCATTGTTAATCAAAATGTTATTTGGTTTATTACACCGGTTCCTGTGAATTTAACTTCAGATTTTTTAGAGGGATCTGACACATAAGGACACATACATCTTGTTGGGATCCAAAATAGAATTGAGCTCAAATATTTGACATGACTTTTATGGAGATAGAGTTTCTATTCCAAAAAAGGCAAAGCAATATCTAATTACCATAAGACATAGCAACTATCAAGAATCATATACTAAAAATATGCCCAGGAAGCCCTATTTTATTCTCAGGAATGAGGATTTAAGATTAAAGAACATTTTAATAAATAAGAGAAGACATAGGCAGAAAAACCCAGTAAATAAAATTTGTTTTGTGATGTTATTTAATGTTTTGTCTCTCCAAAAGTGGAATCATGGTATGTGCCCAATAAAAGTAAGTATTACCAGAACATTAAACAGGTTGTAGGCATAGGATTCAAGTTATTTTAGTATCCCATCTGGCAGGAATCTTGTGACTAAAACCAATGAATACTAATCTTCTAATCTATATGCCCTGGAGATAATTCTTCATAAAATTTCCTAGGGAAATATGATGGTCCAATTCACAGTGGATATGTGGCCAGGGGGAGAATCACAAGGTCAGGAGTTCAAGACCAGCCTGGGCAACATGGTGAAACCCAGTCTTTACTAACAATACAAAAAATTAGCTGGGCTTAGTGGCATGCACCTATAATTCCAGCTACTCGGGAGGCTGAGGCAGGGGAATTGCTTGAACCTAGGAAGCAGAGGTTGCAGTGAGCCAAGATCACGCCACTGCACTCAAGCCCAAGTGACAGTATGAGACTCCATCTCAAAACAAAAACAAAAACAAAATAAACTTATTATTTTGATTGTCACAGAATTGTAGAATTTTATTTTTATATATCAAAATAAAGGAAGAACTGATTTCCAAAGCCAATAGGAAAGAGAAAATTGCATATTATCTTACAAATTATGCTGTTTTGATGGCTAATTCCTATGCTTCCAGATAGTTGGCTCTTAATGATCCAAACTCTCTACATTGTACAGTTATGGTCATGATTGCTATAAAAGCAACTGTGGCTAATTATAACCAAGTAAATGTAAACACCATATTTATTTGAATAATGAATTCATGGTAACAAACACTCTATATGAATATCAAGAACATCTTTAAAAGCATGAAAATATAAGGAGGTCATTATGACTCTTAAAAGTTCCAGTTCCCTATATGGCCAAATATAGTGTGTGCACTGATTGTAATGTTTCCCAGCCAAATGAGTAAGAATGACAAATAGAATCAACTTGTCTCCATTAAGAAGTATAGGTTATTGATCAGTTCTGAGAAGGGCACTGGACTCTAATGGCCTCAGAGTAATTGAAGTAGTCTATGCTGTTAACAATTTGTAGTCGAGGAAACTAAAGCACGGAAATCATCAGAGAAAAGCAGTCGTCATTCCAGGGCTGGGACCTGCAAATCCGAAATCACATCTTGACTTATTACTAAACTATGTTCCAGGGAGTTTCCTGTTTTCTTATTATCAGTCTTTATTTTAGATTGGGTTTGAAAAACTTCTCACGTTGCTTTCAGTGATTTATTTTCTAGTAAAATTAGATATAATGATTAAAACGTTTAACTTTTTTTTTTTCTCCGTGAGCTTGGATAACATCTAAGCAGACTCCCCCTTCCCATACTCTATAAGTAAATGGGACAGAGTGGTCAGAAAGAAGTACATGCTTTCTCTGTCAGGGTTAAATTGACTAAAACTGACAATAATATACTGGAACAGAAAAAAAAAAATACTAGAGGATTAGTTTTGTTGTTGTTGTTCTCCCCTTTCTTTAAAAGCAGATAGTCATTTAGCAACATATCAAAAAGTCTTATTGGAAAAATATATCTTGGTGTTATCAGTGTTATTGCACATATTCCGTAACAGAGAACAGAACAATGATTATCCCGTCAAGCAAATCATAAATTATAAATATATTTTCAATTCTGCCCTATTTTGAAAGCTCTGTGAATTTTATGCATTGAATTATCATGGAACAGAAATTCAGTAAACATGAAGGCAACCTGATTTTTCTAGTTCAGAAAGGCTTTGTTCAATATCTTCAAGAAAACTCCATCTTAAAACTTGTTAAAATCAGGCCAAGTGTCTCAGGAACCACAGGCTTCCGTATAATGTAACTGTATAGAAGAACAAATGATGCAATTTAAAGCAAATGGTGCTTGCAACATCACTTTATGTGTGCATAATTCTGTAACTGAGCAAATGAATTAAATTAGCCTGTAATGGTGATCAATGGACTTAAACTGTCTGAAAATTATACAAGGTATTAATCGTGTATAAGAAAAACTTATATACAATTGTCTTATACAGACTTATATTGACTTATATAGAATTGTCTCCAGGGCATATAGATTACAAGATTAGTAGGCCGGGCGCGGTGGCTCAAGCCTGTAATCCCAGCACTTTGGGAGGCCGAGACGGGTGGATCACGAGGTCAGGAGATCGAGACCATCCTGGCAAACACGGTGAAACCCCGTCTCTACTAAAAAAAAAAAAAAAAAAAAAAAAAAAAAAAAAAAAAAACTAGCCGGGGCGAGGTGGCGGGCGCCTGTAGTCCCAGCTACTCGGGAGGCTGAGGCAGGAGAATGGCATAAACCCGGGAGGCGCAGCTTGCAGTGAGCTGAGATCCGGCCACTGCACTCCAGCCTGGGCGACAGAGCGAGACTCCATCTCAAAAAAAAAGAAAAAAAAGATTAATATTCATTAGTTTTAGTCAGAAGACTCTGCCAGTTTTATATATTATATATAAATGATATAATGATATAGAACTGCTTTAAGTCATGAAATATACTCAGAATTGGATTTTTTCAAGTATAGAGAAAGAAAATTAAGACACACGATTAAATATGATTTATGGTCATTTAAAAGTGTTTCCTAACTACAGAAATACAACCTGAATCCAGTTTGGTAAATTAAAAGAATAGGAAAACTTACAATTGTCTTTCTTAATGGAAGACATGAACATATAAATGAGCATAATAGATAAATCATAAAAAATGGAGAGTAATAAATGTGTGTTTGTGTTGATCTTCTTCCTGCTGATCATGTCTTTAAATGAGTATTAATGATTCCTAAGTGTTTTTTGGTTTTTTTTTTGTCCGTTTTATTCCTCCAGTTCTTGCCTGATTCCCTAACTAAGCTATGAGGTCAATGTACATAGTTATTGTTCATCGTGTATTACATGAATTAAAAACAATCAGCAGAAACAATAAAAATACAGATGCTCAATAAATATCTGTTAAATAAAATGAATACATGGAACTAAAGAAATAAAAACTCTAGATACTCTACAAAATAATCTCCATGACTAAATTGCAGTTTGAACATTTAACTATATGAAAAGTCACATTAAGCAACACACATACACTCAAGTAGAAATTTAATAAGAATTTGTTGAAGTCTGGTGTGGTGGCTCATGCCTGTAATCCCAGCACTTTGGGAGGCCAAGGCCGGTGGATCACGAGGTCAGGAGATTGAGACTATCCTGGCTAACACGGTGAAACCCTGTCTCTACTAAAAATACAAAAACTTAGCCAGGCATGGTGGCGGGCACCTGTAGTCCCAGCTACTCGGGAGGCTGAGGCAGGAAAATGGCGTGAACCTGGGACAGGGAGCTTGCAGTGAGCCGATATCGCACCACTGCACTCCAACATGGGCAAAATAACGAGACTCTGTCTCAAAACAAAAACAAAAACAAAACAAAACACAACACAAAAGAATTTGACTTGATAATCTTGAATGCAAATATAAGAAGGAAACGAATTACTTATTTTCTACAATGGACTTTACTAGACGATGAAGGTGCTAAAAATTATGTTTAAACAAACGATGAGAAAGGCCATTTCATACTCCTTTATAATATTGGAATTTGGAGCTATAGCAGGCCATTAAACACATAAAGTGACTCATGTTTGGCCCTGAAATATCCCCTGGCATTACTCTACTGCTACCACTCAGACTGCACCCCTTAGACTCACTCACATCACAATGAAGTGCTTTTGGGTACTAAGGCAAAATCTCTCCATGTCTGACATCTCAATGAATCTCTGTTTATAGTGTAATAGCAATAGTGTAATACTGTATAATGTAATTGCAATTTTTTTTACACTTTATGGTATAATAGCAATTTGTGAATTTGAGAATTCACAATTGCCCTTGGTTAAAGTACAAGCACCATCTCTAAAGGTCACCAAGCACCTTCCCAAAAGTCACTAAGATCTGCCCCCTACTTAACTATCCAGCTGAATTTCAAGCCTCTCTGACTCTTATGCCACCTCAGTCTTCCTTGCAGCCATAGGAAACTACTTGCAATTCCACCAACATCCCCCAGTCTCTTTCACACCTCCAAGTATGTGCACATCTTATTTCTTCTGTTTCAAATTCCTTCTTGCCTCCTGCACTGACTCCTTCATCTCGTTAAAACCATTTACCTTTTTCTTTTTTTTTTTTTTTTTTTTTTTTTTGAGACAGAGTCTTGCTCTGTCACCCAGGCTGGAGTGCAGTGGTGCAATCTCGGCTCACTACAAGCTCCGCCTCCCGCGTTTCTCCTGCCTCAGCCTCCCGAGTAGCTGGGACTACCTGCCCACCACCACGCCCGGCTAATTTTTTGTACTTTTAGTAGAGTAGGGGTTTCACCATGTTAGCCAGGATGGTCTCGATCTCCTGACCTAGTGATCCACCCGCCTTGGCCTCCCAAAATGCTGGGATTACAGGTACAAGCCCCTGTGCCTGGCCTAAAACCACTTACCTTTCAAATCTCATACTTGATTCATCGTTCTCCTTTATCAAATCTTCCATGATCAACAGGACTGGATGAAACACCTATCAAGTGTTTATTATGTTATATAGCAATTGCCATTTACCTGTCTCTCCCCACTACAATGGAAATGCAGAATGTCTTAATTATTCTCAGGAATCCCCAAAGCCTGGAATTTTACCTTGTATATATGGCAGATACTCAACAGATACATGCTAATGAATGAAGAATAAGTAGAAGTAGAAAGACAACGAACATATTAAAAGTCCCTTTTTTTCAAAATCAAGTATTTTTTTTTGAGACAGAGTCTCACTCTGTCACCCAGGCTGGAGTGCAGTGGCGCCATGTCGGCTCACTGCAACCTCCACTTACTGGTTCAAGCGATCTCGCGCCTCAGTCTCCCCGGTAGCTAGGATTACAGGTACGTGCCACCACACAGCCAGCTACATTTTGTATTTTTGGTAGAGACGGGGTTTTATCATGTTGGCCAGGCTGGTCTCAAACTCCTGTCCTCAGGTGATCCGCTCACCTCTGCTTCCCAAAGTGCTGGGATTAGAGGCGTCAGCCACCGCGCCTGAGCCACGTATTTTTAAAATACATTCATCACTGTGGTAGGCCAAATAGTGACCTCCCAAAGGTCACTCCTGTCATCATTCCTAGAACCTGTAAATAGGGAAATTAAGGTTGCAGATGGAATTAAGATTGCTAACCAGCTGAACTTAAAATGGAGTGATTATTCCATTCTTGGGAGAGACAGGAAATAGAAAGATATGAGTTGGGAGAAGGTCAGACAGATCTTGAAGCTCCTTCAGTTCAGCATATCAAAGCGCCGTATTTTGGGATATTGGTTTCTGAGTCCAAACATGCTTATCCTCATTGGTCAAGTTACTCACAATTATCAAATCAGTTTGTACAGTGAAGCTTCCAACTCTACATAAGAAGTTAAAAAGGAAATTTGAAGTCTAAATGTAAGAAAAATGTTCCTTATTCATCAGGAACACAAAGACTTTATGTGACAATCTCAAACTCTTCTAGGAGAAAATAGGAGAAAATCAGTTTCTCTCATCCTTAAAACAGGCCCCTGAGAATGAAAACAATCACAGGCAGTGATTTTGTTGTCTCTTCCTCACTTGGTTCCTGTGTTAGCTGGATGGCTGACTACTGGTGGAAATTGATTGTTAGATGTGGTAAGCCAACCAGCAGAGCTCTTTGTGAAGGGAATTAATAGTATGAATACATAGCAATTAACCTTAAGCTTCTAGTAATTAACCATAAATAGAGCAGACTGTTCAATTCATTCAGATTTCAGGGAAAAGAAACCACAGACTGCAGTGTGCTTAGTACCTCGATGAGTCTATCCGCAAAATATTTTTGCTTTAAAAAAAATTATTTGGCTAGTGCCTCGAAAAGAGTGTTTGACCAAAGTGTTTTGAATCGATGACTTCCTGTAGACAGCCTCAATATAGGGTGCTGCACAGAAGCCAAGAATGGAGCAATCTGCAAAAGATTTCAGCCGGCTGAACTCTGTTGGGGAGTTTCAGGGCAATGTTTGAAATAAGTGTTCATCCTGAAAATGTTTACCTTAAACTTGCCTTCCTGTTTTGTTTCATTTTGAAATCTGCTTTTCAGTTGTAAGAATGCCATCACAATGTTTGCTTACCTAATTGGCTTCGTAAAGCAAGTATTGTCCAGATGTGGCTTTAATGTTCTACACACTCCACAAAGTACTGTACATAAAGAGAAGCTTCTTAGGTACTGCAATGTCACGTCTTTATTTCCACGTGTAACATTGATATGCAGTAATGTATTTTAAGAATAATGTAGATTATCAAAGAGATTGTGGTTACGATACATTCTTGAGTCATCTTATGTTCTTAAAAACTTAACTGCATGGGTGAATAGAACCAATTCCTTTGATTTTCTCCAAGTAGTATATAAACCTAAATATTTCATTACAAAGGAAGAGCGTCCTGATTTTAATGGACTCTTCTTTTGCCTGAAAAAGTATTATCGGATGTCAGCTAAATGTGATCTTATATGTTCCTCAAGTTTCTGGTATTTTCACCTAAGTTATTCTTCATTTCTTCTTGTCAACTGCTGTGACTACATCCTTTTCAAAGTTTACAATGTCAATGTCCCTCTCTACTTTTCCTTCCATATCTACTATCACTCTTGGTTGAAATCATCTCCTGCCTAAACATTTTCAATTTTTCTTGAAACTGTTTAATTTTTTTTTTTTTTTTTTTTTTGGAGACAGGGTCTCTCTCTGTCGCCCATGCTAGAGTGCAGTGGCACAATCTCCACTCACTGCAGACTCCACCTCCCAGGCTCAGGTGATCCTCCCACTTCAGCCTTCCGAGTAACTGAGACTACAGGTGCATACCACCACACCTGGCTAATTTTTTGTATTTTTAGTAAAGACAGGGTTTTGTCATGTTGCCCAGGCTGGTCTTGAACTCCTGAGCTCAAGCAATCTACCTCCTCAGACTCTCAAAGTGCTAGGATTATAGGCGTGAGCCACTGCGCCTGGCCAAAACTGTTATGTAGCCTACAAGTCTTATGTGCCCCAATCTATCCTACAAGTCTCCTTCTTAAAAACATTCAATTCCCCCTCTAAAACAAAACTCTTCAACTCCCCCGTTTGCCAACCAGATAGAATATCTTTTTTTATTGTTGTTGTTGTTTTTTTTTTTCGAGACCGAGTCTCGCTCTGTTACCCAGGCTGGAGTGCAGTAGCCGGATCTCAGCTCACTGCAAGCTCCGCCTCCCAGGTTTATGCCATTCTCCTGCCTCAGCCTCCCGAGTAGCTGGGACTACAGGCGCCCGCCACCACGCCTGGCTAGTTTTTTGTATTTTTTAGTAGAGATGGGGTTTCACCACGTTAGCCAGGATGGTCTCGATCTCCTGACCTCATGATCCACCCGTCTTGGCCTCCCAAAGTGCTGGGATTACAGGCTTGAGCCACCGCGCCCGGCTCAGATAGAATATCTTAACACCATAAATTATTACTCATCTATATATACATTATGTTCCAGCTAAAATGGAGAATAAACTATGGTGTCTTGAAACACACTGAAAACTTCTTTTATTCCCCCCACACAGAAGGCTTTTATTCATTTTTGTTTATCCAGAGTAGGCGTCACAGGAAACTTCAGCTTTCTGTGGTCTCTCTCATATCTCTATTCTCATATACTTTGTCTGTCCTAGTTATTTTAGTCAGTTGTGTTTTGCTTTGTAAAATTCTTTGTAATGTATCCTTTATTTGGAATTTTTTTTATGCTGTGTTAATCCAAGTCCTGAGGTTCTGTGAAGGACTTTAGTTTATAGTTCAACAAGGATAGCTCTGTTTGGATAAGAATAAAGTTTGAAAACGAGTGACATATACTATTACTCAGCTCTTAAATCCATATTTAAGAGCTAGAGAAAGGAGAACCTGGTTTTTTTTTTCACTTTAATTTGCATCTAAAGTGTCTTTTATATAATAGAGGCTCGACAAACATTTAAATGTCAGTTAAGGCTTTACCTCTAGTGAGCAATTTAAAACATGCAATTCCTACAAGAAAACAAAATACTTAATTTTAAGAAGCAGTTTTTCATCTCACCTGAAAGTATATCCTGAAAGGGTTACATAGTAAGTTCCTGATCTGCTAAGGAAGATGAGGTAGCTATTTCAGCAGAAATGTCATGACATCCACGTTTCCACCTAACGGAAGAACAATTTTTAGTTTGGAATCCAGGCAAAATTTTCTCACTAAAAGTGGACCAATTTTTGTGACCAGCCTGGCCAACATGGTGAAACCCTATCTCTACTAAAAATATAAAAATTAGCTGGGCGTTGTGGCAGGTGTCTGTAATCCCAGCTACTCGGGAGGCTGAGGCAGGAGAATCATGTGAATCCGGGAGGAGGAGGTTGAAGTGAGCCCAGATCGCGCGCCATTGCACTCCAGCCTGGGGACAATAGCCAGACTTTGTCTCAAAAAAAAAAAAAGGACCATTTTAACCTCTCCTAACCATGTCACATACAAAGGTCAGAAATTAGAAGAATGTGTTTGTGGTATAATACAAAATATACATACCTGGTTGTTGTCGCTCATTCCTGGCACAAGGCTTCAAAAACTCTTAGAATTTCCTAAGCCATAAGGAGATTCTTTGTTATGCTAATAGGGCAACTCAGGGTGGGACCCTAAATAGCTTCAGGTTGGGGACTGGTCACCAGAAAGACCAACTATGTGATCAGAGCATTGGAACTTTGCACCCACTAAACCTCTGGGAAAGGGAGAATGACTGGAGATTTAGTCCAATCACATGGCCAATGATTTAATCAATCATGCCTGCAAAATAAAATTCCAATAAAATCTCTGGACACTAGGGCTCACTGGAGACTCCTGGTTGGTAAACACATTGATATGCAGGAGATTGACATGCCTGGATTCCAGCAGAATAGAGCACAGAACTGTGTACTTCTCACCCACCACCCCAACCTTGCCCTATGCCTCTCTCCATTTGTCTGTTTCTGATCTATATTCTTTATTCAAAAAACTATAATCATAAATATAGCACCTTCAGTGAGTTCTGAGTCATTGTAGCAAATTATTGGACCAGAGATGCCTGTAAAAAGCCCTGGATTTTTAGCCAGCCAGGAAGAGGTGAGGGTGGCTTGGAGACACTCAAATTTGTGGCTGGCATCTGAAGCTGAAGAAGTCTTGTGACAAACTTTGTTCTTAACTTGTACAATGCTATGGATTCAACACTTGATTCTCCCCAAAATGTATATGTGGAAATCCTAAATCCAAGGTGATGATGTGAGGAAGTTGGGCCTTTGGGAGGACAGAACCTTCATGATTAGGATGATAAAAAACAGACCCTAGAGAGCTAGCTCACCTACAGCCAAGACAGAGAAAGACAGATTCTTGAGGACATTGTTTGAGAATATATGTCTGGAGGAGTCATACCTACAGTTATATCCACCTCCTGGGCTTTTTGATCATGTGAGCCAATAAATTCATGTTTAGATTAAGACTGAATTGAATTTCCATCACTGACAAACTAAAATAACCCTGATTCACTTATATAACATTACCAAGAATAGGCCTGGCGCGATGGCTCACGTCTGTAATCCCAGCACTTTGGGAGGCTGAGGCGGGCGAATCACAACATCAGAGGTTCGAGACCAGCCTGGCCAACATGGTGAAACCCTGTCTCTACTAAAAATACAAAAATTAGCTGGGCATGGTCGTGCCTGCCTGTAATCCCAGCTAATCAGGAGGCTGAGGGAGGAAAATCACTTGAACCTGGGAGGCGGAGGTTGCAGTGAGCTGAAATTGCACCACTATACTCCAGCCAGGTGACAGAGCGAGACTTTGTCTCAAAAAAAAAAAAAAAAAAATTACCAAGAATAATATCTAGATGTACCAACAAATGAAATAGAAAACTATCTTTATATTAACTGTATATGAATTATTCTATAATTGTGACACAGCATGCCTTAAGTCCAATGGCAAATAAATGAAAGCTACAGTATAATTGTTCATGAGAGTGGAAGCTGATTGGAGTAAATACTTCTCCTGGGACCTTGGCTTCCTTTTATACTTATCCTTTATTTTCCATTAGCCCTTCTAATAATTTACTCAAGGAGGTTGGGGAACATGCTGGACACAGGAAGCAGACGATGTGGGAAAAGTAAGCGGAGACCATACCTTCTCAGCCCAAACAGGTGCCATTATTTTCACACTTGTCATTTTTGGTGCATTTGTTTGTTTAAGTTTAGTATCAAATTTAGGAACTATGTTTAGGAATGGAAAATTTCCTCCTCCTTTCCATATATGCATTATATCCACATTTGTGCATTTTTTTCCTTTTCACTAAATATTAATTTAAGGCTTCCAAAAGAAGAGAGTCTTGTACAAACAACCATATGACTTCAGAGTCATCCATCTTTTTTATTATTATTATTAATTTTTGAAATGAGGTCTTGCCCTGTCACCAGGCTGGAGTGCAGTGGTAAGATCACGGCTCACTGTAACCTCCACCTCCCAGGTTCAAGTGATTCTCCTGCCTCAGCCTCCCGAGTAGCTGGGACTACAGGCACGGGCCACCATGCCCAGCTAATTTTTGTATTTTTAGTAGAGACGGGGTTTCACCATGTTGGCTAGGATGGTCTTGATCTCTTGACCTTGTGATCCGCCCGCCTGCGCCTCCCAAAGTGCTGGGATTACAGGCGTGAGCCACTGTGCCCAGCCTCATTCATCTATTTTTCGGAAAGGTATTGGAGGCATCCCTTCCCTAGGCTATAAAGCTCGTACACAGTGGGATGATGTCACATAAAGGAGCACAAACCCTAGCAAAGAATTGTTAGCTCTAGGGAGCAAGAAAAATGCAAAGCAAAGTCTCTACTGTTCTCCACTGTATATTTCATTTGTCCACACCCTCATAGATATAAAAGAGCTTCGGAGGACACAGAAGGGAGCCACATTAGTGAACACTGTATGTTTTTACAAAGAGATAATGAGTCAGATTCCTTTTACCAAAAATGTGCCACCATGATGTTTTAAATGCCATGCTAACTGAGACCCCATAGTCAGTGATAGTATTAAAGAACATAGAAGAGAGTGGCCATCCCTTTCAGAAGAAAGTAGAGTGATGTCAAATAAGTGCAACTTTCAGCAGTAAAAATTTAGACAAAGTGGCAAAAGAAAGAATGGATAAATTACAATGTGTGGAATCTAGACACTTGAATGTGTTCGAGGAAGTTGTAAAATCTTTTTTTCTAGGATACGGTTCATAATGAAAATACTCTCTTACCATATGCTTGCCTTTGGGCAGGGAAAGGACTAGATACATATTTTTAAGCCATTTCCAGCTCTTAAGTCCCAATCATTTCTAAAATGAAGAAAAAGAGCTGCTGTTGACTGAACCAGTGTGTTTTTCTCTGACTCATGTACATTATTGGCTCAAGGAAGAGAACAGATGTGGGTCATCAGGGTGCACCACCAAGTTTTTGGCTGATTTAAACAAGCTAATCTTCTACAGCCTGCACTTGCAGATGTGTGGTAATAGCTAACATTTAGCACTTCAAAACAATGGGGGCATCGCTAGTGAAAAGGATACAGATAAAAGTTTTTAACCTTTGTTCTCATCACTTAGAATGTAAAGTATGTCTAGTGAAAGCCCCAGACACGACTTTATCAAGTAAGTTTTGCAGTAAGTTAAAGAAAGCAATACATTGAATATTCTTTTACTTTTCCCCAGTATGGCCGATTCTCTGGTGTTTGCATTCCTTGGCCATGAATTACTAACTCCTGTTATTTTTTGTTTTCCAAGAAAGAATTAATCTGAAAGTATAATTTCTTTTTTTTTTTCCTGGAGATATTCTGCTCACTTTCTGGCTGTCTACAGATAAGCTGTGTATCTGAATTGATAAAAACCAGATTGTCCAACTACTGATGAAATATTGATAGCACCATGAAAAATTTTGTACAAAACTCTATTAGGATTCCTAACAATGTGCAGGCCTTTGGCCACTTGCATTCACTGAGGTTAGGCATGCAGCCTAACATTGCCTTGAAAAGCATGGATCTATCCCAAAGCACAGCCAATGTCATACTAAAACACTGAAAGCAGTACAGACACCCAAATTTTAATGATTTAAGGCCAGATTCAATCCTTTGAGACATTTGCATCACTGCTATTAGAAATTAATAAAAGTTGCAAAAATACAAATTTGGGTAAAAGTTTTAACGTTACCCAACTCAGGGATTCAAACGTTGTTCTTTAATATCTGCTTTCTCTAATGTTGCTCAATATCTAGACTGTCTTCTGTTAGCAATTTGGGAAGTCGACGAAGATACCAGATCATGTTTATTGAGCTAATATTGTGCTCGGCATTTCAGAAGAGGGTCTGGCTATTGCACTGTTCTGTTATTGTTAATGTTATCACTGCTGCTGCTATTGTTATTAATCATAGACTAGTCATAAATTTATAAGGTGGATATTTGTATTCTAGCTTTACAAATGAAGAAAATGAATGGTTGAGGGGTTAAGTCATTTTTCTGAAGTAATACAGCAGTGTGGTTTGGAGTCAGGATTTACACCCCAGACACTATACCCTCTACACGTCAGGCACTTCCACCTACACCAGGATTTACAAATGGCTCAACACAAGCACCATGGGACTGAATACAGAAGAGCAGAGTAGTGAACACCTGAGGATGTGCCCAAAAGCTGGGGCCTCCAACCAGCTTAGGGCCAGCCCTGCACAGCCCTGTAGATACTTATTTGTGCCCAGAGGTAAAAGCAACTAAAATGCAGAGGGGTAAAAAATGACAGAGGTGGAAAATATAGGCCCTTAGATCAATCAACTCTCTTACTAACTACACCGACTGGTCCAAATAAACTTCTCCATCCTCAATTCTCTCGGAAAGAAACAGAAATAAGTCCTACTAAGTTATCCATAATATTCAGTGACATCTAGTCAGTTTTAATCTTTTGATATATTTCATAATTATTATGTACTCAGTTTAGAATTTTAGAAAACACCCGTCTCTTACTCCCCTTGTTTTCATTCTTCCTTTTTTCTGAAAAAAATGCAAACTATGGTGCAAGAAAACACATTGTTCACCATAAATAAGAAAATTGGAGGTTTATTCAAAAGCACTAGGTTTACAAAACTGGGCCAAGAATTTATAAGGTGTAGACTTTCTCTGACACCTGACAGCCTGAATTCCTCTGACTATTTTGACACAGAAATATCAAGACATTAGCTTTCTGGCCCTTCTGTATGATACCTTGCCAAACCCACAACATGTAGAAACCTATCAATGTGACAAATAATATGAAAAACCAATCCTGGGAAAATGATTAAATTCAGTGGAGACTTTATTCCAAGAGTCAAATTCATCTTTCTCAGAAGAAGTAGAGGGGTCTGCTAATATCGCCTTGGAAAATTTGAACATGAAATATGTTTACCTCTTTTTACTTATGCAAATAATATCTCAACTTAGTTAAAGCAATAGATTCAAAACATGCTGTGATTGAAAGGGCGGTTTTTTTTTTTTCAGTTACTTACCCTGATTAAAAACAGAAAGATCATAATGTAAGTCATAAACAGAAGTGACATAAAACATTTTCCCCCAAAAACAACCGAAAATTATACACAAATGCAAAAAGAAACACTAGGGAAATACGAAGATAAAGTTTTAAGACATTAAAGAACCAATCCACAGCTTTGATTTTCCCTATATAATGTAGTTGCTAAGGGCATAGGCTCAGCCACTTGATAGCTGGGTCATCTTGGGTAAATTACTTCATCTCTCCTCATCTTGCTTCCCTCCTTTATATTGTAGCCATACCTACCTTAAATGCTATTATAAAGATTAAGGAATTTGATACTTGTATACTCTTAGAATCTGCATTGGTATATAAAAATATCTTACTGCATAACTGCCAAATAAATGTCACAACTTTATTTATTAAACTTTAAAATGAATTTGAAAGGAAGCCACGTTTAGAAAGCTGCTTAATGTATTGAACACCATATTTTCTACCCTTTCCATGTAATATTGGGGGAGAGAGGAGAAATACTATAAATTTGTGCTCATCTTCTTTCAGTATTTTATTCATCTTTTAAGTTCTTACTTTTATTTTAGAAGATGCTGACACTAAACGTGATACAGTAATGAGTAGCAAGGTTAATTGCATCCTACGTCTCTTGGTGAGGAGGTTATATTATTTTCTATCACTGTAATTAAGTAAATTTCTTCCTATAGCAAATCAACCATTATGTTAGGAATGGCATTGGATTATTTGCTAAGGTATATGTGTGCAAATATTATCCTAACATGGAAGAGATGGAAGATATACTCAAATCCCCGCAGTTGGCATCTACATATGGAAAAAGTCAGCCCTCCATATATTCAGGTTTCATATCCCATAAATACTGTATTTCCCATCCACATGTAGTTGAAAAAATATCCCTGCAGTTCAAACCCATGTTGTTCAAGCTTCAACTGTATTATCTAAATATCAATTTTTTTTTTTAAGTTTGAAGTTTGATCTAGAGCAGTGGTTTTCAAACTTTAGCATGTGTTAGAATCACCTGAGGTCTGTAAAGATGGGTTGCTGGTTCCAGCCCCAGAATTCCTGATTCCGTAGATCTGGGATGGGTCTGAAAATGTGCATTTCTAATGTGTTCTCAAGTGATGGTGATCTGGGAACCACACTATGAGAACCTCTACTTTAGACCTATATATTAGAGTCACTTGGGGAGATTTTTAAAAATACCAATAGTTAGTAAATCAGAATCTTTGGGGGTGGATGGATCTGGGTATCTACATTAAAAAGAAAAAAAGGAAAGCAAACAAACAAACAAAAAAAACCCCTCCCTAGCTGAGTCTATGGTAGAGCCAGAATTGAGGATTCCTGGTCTAGAGAAATGGTTATCAAGGATGGGTCCAGAATCAGATTCACTTGGAAGTTTTTCCAATGTCCTCCTTTCCCCATATCCAAGGTTGCATGATGCCCAAAGAAGAGGTGGAAATACAATTTTTAAATGTTTCTCAAAATTAATCTTGAGATTATTTTAGTTAAAATTACCTTATATTTATTAAAAATGAAGATCCCTTGCCTACCTACAAAGTCTCAGATGCTTCACACTTTACACAACACGCCTGTGTTTGTAAATTAGTGGTGTAGGGTTAAGAAGGAGCAGGTTCTAATTCTTTCTTGTAGGTTAGGAGGAGCACTGGAACCTTACAATCAATATAATAACTGGTTAGTTCAGAGCTCCATAGCACCAGCTCTAGAGAGGTGAAAGAAGGATCCCTGCAAGCAGGAATGCGGGACAGAAAGGGGCAGATGGGCAGGGATAGCAAAGCGAGTGCTGAATAGACTCCTCTCTTTACCAGAACCAGTAACCACCCTGCTGGCTGCTCCTCTAATTTGCCCTGGCACAAGGACAGAATGTGTTCTGCTGATACACATTTCTAAAGCACCAAGCAGCCTCTGCTGACAGCTGGCTTGGTTGCTGTGTCAATGCAGAAAAAGTGAGAGAGCAAAATAATTTTGTAAGAAAATATTTTTCTTTACTTTCCCTTCTAAATGGAGGGAAAAGTCATGGTGTGGGCGGAGAAAGACGGGATGCAAATGTGATTATGTAAGGTACTGAGAACTAATGCAAAATGTTTAGGGAGTGGGTATTAAGGAGAGACTTGACTTTGTGGAGCTGTTTGTAGTACTAACAGTTATTCAAAATCTAGCACCGTATTACTCGTATTATTATGCTATTAGCGATGACTTCAAAATGCCTAGAACTATTTTCTGGGCATCTCCAAAAAGACAAAAGTGAATTAAGAACACTCACATCACCTTGGAAAGATAAAGACTACTTATGTGTTGTCAGCCATAGCCTTTCTCTACACAGCTTGCAGGGTTAGTTTTTTTTTTTTTTTTTTTTTTTTCAGTTTTATTTCTAGAGCTGATGGTCTCCTGATGCCTTCCCACCAAAAGGGAACCCAGCTCTTTTAGCTGGCTTCTAGGTGAATCTCTTGACTGATATTGTGTTCCATCAGCCCACAGCTTCGTTGTACATTGGCAGTTTCATGCAATACTGGGTCCAACAAAAGAAACAAAGGACAATTGGCTCTACTTGGTGAAATCTGCCAAAGAATTTTATATCCTAGCGTAGGTTTCTAATGAGAGTCTCCAAAAAGTAAACAAATTCTAAGATGTAAATATCAGTTCACTTATTAATGTCCCATGCTTCTAAGCAGCATTTTTCCATGTGTGCTGTGGATAGTCACTCTAACTCCTTAACAGTGATTTAAAATGTTCTAATGAAAAATAAACAAAGTACTAAAACTGCATCTAAACATATCATAAAGTTGTAAAGTCAAATGATTCCCCTGTGAAGTTCACTTGAAATGAGGAGATGGAAAGAGCTTGTTTTCTTTGCACTTTATCTGAAGTGACCAGAGGGTTTTATTTTTGTTAATCTATCAGATTGTTCTCATTTAAAGTAAAAGTAATTCTAGGGCCGGGCGCGGTGGCTCAAGCCTGTAATCCCAGCACTTTGAGAGGCCGAGACGGGCGGATCACGAGGTCAGGAGATCGAGACCATCCTGGCTAACACGGTGAAACCCCGTCTCTACTAAAAAATACAAAACAACTAGCCGGGCGAGGTGGCGGGCGCCTGTAGTCCCAGCTACTCGGGAGGCTGAGGCAGGAGAATGGCGTAAACCCGGGAGGCGGAGCTTGCTGTGAGCTGAGATCCGGCCACTGCACTCCAGCCTAGGCGACAGAGCGAGACTCCGTCTCAAAAAAAAAAAAAAAAAAAGAAGTAATTCTAGGAAGACTGCATCCTCTTTGCTGTGCTATTCCTTGGCATTGTGGAAATAATAGCTACTATACTAACATGGCACATCTTTTCAGTAGTCTCATCCATTGTTGCTATGCTGTAAAAAGTGTAGACAGTCTGGAAAGCATGAGCAGACTAGATTTATCTGCGGAGGGGTGAGAAGACAGACAGACAAGACAGTGGGAAGGCACCCTTTCCTTTGGGAATGCAAGAGTTAAGATAGCAGCAGCTCATGTCTGTGTCAAGAAAGGATAATTTACAAATTCAGAATAGAAGCTTAGTTTTTACTCCATTTTGCAAAGAGAATTTCGTTCTTTCTTGAGAAAGGCCATAGATCCTGACAGCACATGTCAATATGGGAAAATATTCCTTGAGTGAGCTGCTTACGATAAATACAATGAAGTGAAATTTGGATTTTTTTGTTTAGACTCAAAAGCACCACCATTTACTGGTATAAATTCATTTTAATGAGATTAGACAATTTTAGTAATAAGAATTTACAAGTGGAGTAGCTAAATGGTAAAATGGCAAACATGATGAGAATAAATATATATACAAGGAAAAGCCTTTCCAATTTTCCATGCAAAGTGTCCTTACAACAGATGATATAGAAAAAGACCATTTATTTTTCTAGTAGTACTATTCTTTCCTTATGATGAGACCAAACGTACATTTGCTACTTTCTCCTATGCTGTTTCGGTCATTTACTACCATTTGAGCCATGAGATATGGTATTAAATAACACTCTTACTAAAAATAAAAAAATTCATATTGGTTAAACTTATTATTGAAAATAGACAAAAAAGTGTGTGCTTTTAAAACCAACTGATATGAATTAATATTTTACCTCTTAAGAGTTTCTGAATTGTGAATGAAATCAAAATATTGCTCTTGGGCCGCAGTCCTTAAAATGTATTCTGTGGACCCATACGGGTCCTAGAGAACTTTTCCAGAGTTAGAAAGATCAACAGTGTTTTTATTATTATACTAAAGTGTTATTTACTTCTTTCATTGTGTTTGCATTTGCACTATTGGTGTAAAAGCAAAGGTGAGCAAAGCTACTTGTGCCTTAGCCCTACATAAGGCCATGGCACCCAACAACTTCTTTATACACTCTCAATTTTAAAAAAAAGGTTTCAATTTAGACTTTCCTTCATCAAACAGTAAAAATTATCAATTTTATTAAATCTTGGTCCATTAGTCTACATCTTTGAAATATTCTATGTGATGTAACATGGCATATATAAAGCATTTCTGCTGTATAACAAAATACAATGGTTTTCTCAAGTAATAGGACATGTGCAATATTTTCAGTTGCAAGCAGAACCAGCGCTTTTTTTCAGGAACATGATTTTTGCTTCAAAGAATGCAGATAAACTATCATTGTGCAGATTTGTCCATTTGGCTGATAATGTCTTCAAAATGAAAAAAGCCAATTACTTCAAGAAAAACAATTGACAGGCCTATTGCCAATAACAAAATTCAAGTTTTCAAGCAAATATTAGACTTTTGGAAAACTGCTATTTGCCACTGTGAGTCTGATTACTTCTCAATACTTAAGGACTTTTTAAATGAGCTCAGTGGCTATTTTAATGAAAGAAGCTGTTTTTAATATCGTATAATAAAATATGTCAACATTTAGGAGGACTGCATTAACTCGACAAATCAAGAGTTTCCAAATGAATAATATATCATGTTACAAAACCAAGGATGGGTAAAAGTACAAGAGACCAGCAGATTGTAATGCACAGAGTAGATAATGTTCATTAATAAGCTTTCAGATCTCACATCACAACTGAACTTTAAGAAACCATCACTTGAATTTTTGTATAATATCAAAAGAGACTACTCACAACTACCTGAAAATGTTACTAAAAGATTCTTTTGTTTTCAAATTAGATATCAGTGTGAGGCTGGAGTCTTCATTTCCTTCAACCAAAACAACATATTACAAAAGATTGGATGCAGAGCAGCTGCAAGAGAATCAGCTGTCTCCTATTAAAGTCAGACATTAAAGAGATCTGCAAGAAGCAGAAATAACACAGTTTTCATAAAGTGTGTAATTTACGATATGTGTTAGTTTTAAATAAACTAAAATATTTTTTAAATTCTCAAGTTTGACTTCCAACTCAATAAATATGTATAGATACAACCCACATAGACAAAAACTTTTGGGGTCCTTCATAATTTTTAGGAGTATAAAGTATTCCTGAAAGAAAAATGCTGGGGAACTATTGCCCTAGGCTAGGGTTATTTTCACGGTCATACTATGGACAAATATTGATTGTGGCACACATAAAGACAGTTTTGTGAGTAGTGAGAAAACATTTTAAAATACCGATCGTCCAGAGAGGGTTAGAAAATTTGCACACTTTGTGAATGGTTCCAATAACCTGCAGATTGTCTCATATTAGACTTCTGCCTGAGCTGATCTCCAATCATATATTGTAAGAGTGCATATTGCTATCACTGCTTGACAAATTGGTGTAAAAATTAGAGAAATATAACTTTTCCTTGTAGCATCTTAAGAATAACAAGTTGTCCTTGACAGTAATAAAGAAATAACACAGGGAATTCAGAAGAAAACTATTTCAAGGGAGTCCTAGAGTAAAAGCCAGTGTAATGAGTTCGGTGACAACACCACCGAGACAAGAGAAAGAATAGAAACTACTTTAAAGAATTTGCAAAATCTACTGATCCCAGTGATCCTTCTCTTTTTTGTTGATATGCTTAAGAATAAATTTTAGAATAAAAAGAATTCTGGAAAATATCTCTGGTGACTTAAATGTTCTAGATACAAAGCTGGTCATCCATAGTAGTTGGATAATGTGTTCATTTCTACTTTTCATTTGAATGTGACTTAGGGATAAGGAAAGAAGAAAGAGTGAATTCATGTTGATATCAATAGTGCATGTACCACTCAGAAAATTGAAGTCGGCCAATTATGTTAACAGAGGGGATTTGACAGAAAGGATTGTAAGGTATTATGGAAGTAGAAACTGCAGGAGACAGACTCCTTAAATCTGAGGAAACAAGAGAAGATTAGTAAAACTCAGAAGCTTGGAAGAGGGGTCTTGCAGAACTGAGACCCAGGCCTCTGAAGAGGGGCTGTTGTCTGTCTGGTGTTGGTGCCTTAGACACCTGAAGAGAGGGCCACCACAGAGCTGGGACCCACACTTCCTTGCAGGGGCCACTGCCCAACTGGAGCTGATGCCTCAGGAGCAAGGAAGTCAGTTGACCCCTAAGGAGAAGAGTTATTTCTGGGGAAATTATAGAATCCTTATGTGTTAGTGCTCATGTTGCCTTGGAATTGAGAATACTACCAGTGCAAGTAAAAATGGAAAAAAATAAATAGAATATCATGCATAGGACTACACATATGCTAGACTCCAAATAAAGCTGATACGAGAAAATAGATGATAGAAAAATAAGCAAAATTTAATTGCCAGAAACTTAAAAATGATTGTAGTGCAATCTGTCAACATAATTTCAAATAATTAAAATGAGAAAGAAAATTATCTGAAGAGATGTCTTAAAAATATGAAACATAGAGGACATGTAAGTAAGGATGAATACAACATATGTCACTGGCCTACCAAAATTGTTTCTGAAAAGTTATAAAGATCCAGATAAACAAAAATCATTTTTTAAAAAGGATAAAAATATGGGTAATTTTAAATGTATAACAAGAAAGATAATGCTCTAAAAGAGAGATGAACCATATAAAGAAGATATTATATGAATAAACATCAGAAAAGTTACTACTCTTGTGTTTTGTTACCACTTTCTATTTCAAGATAGTACTCTTGGAGGGCACAGTGGCTGACACCTGTAATCCCAACACTTTGGGAGGCCAAGACAGGAGGATCCCTTGAGACCAGGAAGTTTGAGACCAGCCTGGACAACATAACAAGATCCCGTTTCTACAAAAAAAAAAAAAAATTAGAAAAAAGTAGCTGGGTGTGATGATGTGCACCTGTAGTCCCAGCTACTTGCGAGGCTAAGGCGGGAAGATCGCTTGAGTCCAGGAGTTCGAGGCTGCAGTGAGCTAAGATTGTACCACTGCACTCCAGCCTGGGTGACAGAACAAGACCCTGTCTCTAAAAAAAAAAATGAGAAAATAAAGATATTATTCTTCTGTTAATAAGGGGAGAAAAAAAATTGTTTTAAAAAGAACTAGAGCACAATGAAGGTGAAACATGTGTCAGAGAATATCTAATTTAAATAAATTCCCTTCTCTTGGCTCACCTGAATTGCCTCCCAGAGAACTGAAACAAGGCAGAGATGTTCACTATAGAACCAGCATCTGGAATCTTTGAAAACTAAAGATGGGAGGAATGCCAGAACTCCAAACTAAGCAAACATTTTCCTGGTTAGCTGAGAACAGAAATGATAGATTCTGTGAACCAGAGTTTAGTAAGTTTGATATACATGTTTTCAATACTGGTTCTTACAAAAATTTGTGATGCCAGCATATATTCCAAAAGAAAAGTCATGATAAAATAACCCCATTAACTTTCTTTAACAAAGTTATTAGATAGTGGATAGAAAACTGACATAGATACATTATAGTTTAAATTAAAGAAGGTAATGATACAAACTCTTTTGACATGTTTTGAAATGAAAAAGTGTCAATGGTGACATAAATTTTTTGCAGTAACCAAACTAATGGGTACATATCAATAGATTAATAACCTAGAGTGAAGCCAAGACCATGTGCTGTTGACCAGTGACTTGAAGGAAGACATAGAGACAGCCTCATCAAGTGTGTAGATGACACTTTGCTGGAGGGATATAGCAAATACATTACATCTGGATTCAAAAAGATCTCCAACTAATGGAATGAATGCTATGGTGAAATCAAGAGATACAATTTATCGCATGTAAATATAAAATCATGCTTTTAATTTTTTAATTGCAGGATACAATAATCCTTTTGTGAAAATGTTTGATCTGAAAAGAGACCAGACAGTTCAGCTGACCACAGTATATAATAAAGCTGTCAACAATACTAAAATGTACTATCTGGTTATATGAGCTGATACAGTATCTGAATCCAGGTATTGGTGGAAGGGATTATCCCACTGAAATTTCCAAAAGTCAGATAACTTGTGGAAAAGAGTATCAATATACCCACTGGAAGAGGGACATTGACAAGCTGAACTTTATTCTTAAGAGGTCAAATGAATTTTTAGAGACCCAAAATGTGTTGGCTCATGAGCACTTAGTCTAAAGGAGAAAATAATAATTTCACTAATTATCTACAAATATGTGATGACTTACTTTATGAAAAGCTTATTCTGAGTTTGCAAGACCCTAACCAAAGACCACAGTGAGAAAGTACAGAAAGTGCCTTAGGTGAACATACAAAGAGCCTGCCCTAATAAAACCATCTCATCATGGGACATCAGTGTCCCAGAAACTATTTAGACAGAAGGGAGGAGGTCAAGTTGGGATCCTACAAGATGATTCCTTCACTTAGTGGGAAATTGCACAAGCTTTTGTTCTAAGATCTCCCCCACTTTATACTTCCATAATTTTATATAATCAACAGTATCTAGAGACATCTAGCCATGTAGTTAACAAGTACTATTTGTTAACTTGGACTACTCAGACATCAATTGTCTTCTTTCTAATACTGTTCAAGCAAATTAAGAAAAGTTGAGGTATAGCTGAATTATTTGGGTAGTAGTAGCTATAAAAACTCAAGTAGAAAAGGGGGTAGTCACAACTTCATATTTACAATAAAAAGCCAAGTTTATTGTGAACCCACAAATGGATCTGGCTAGTACTGTATTATAATAAAAATCAAGAGTGAATAATAAAACAGCTCTGAAAGTGAAAAACAACTGTACCATATAATACAGACAGTCAGAAACAAACTTCGTTCAAACAAAATTCTATTTGAGTTCCACGTACTTGGCTTTTCCTATTCTGGGTCTCAAAATCCTACCATAATAGACACATAGAAGCAGCCTAGTTCAAATATCAATTTCATTAGATTCTGTACTTCTGGGCATTATGAAGAAAGGATTAGTAGAGTGGTTGAGAGCCTGGAATTCATTAACTTCAGCATAAGTACATACTGCAATCTCCAAGGGAGTTCCAACACATTTTCCCATCATCCTCATATAAGGGACCAGTAAAAGTCTTTAGCCAGAATAATTAAGGGAATGTTTCAGAAGCATTTCTGTTGAATCCAAGGCTGGTGATCCTCTTCTGTGTGCCTGTGCAATTCTTGTCCTCTGCTGGTCTCTATTGCGATATTTCCTTCTTTCAAGATCCTTATTATAAGAGGAACTTCTACCCTGTTATATGCATAAAGTTAAATTTACGTACAAATTACTACATACTGACTAGTCACAAAGCACAAAGTGTAGGAAAAAAACTTTTGTAAGCAGTCTTTGCTTACCTTTCAAATGCTTTGCAAAATGTCTATGCTTTCTTATATGATTACTTTTTACCTTGAAGTTGCTTTTCTGTAGTTTGTTCATTGATACAGCCTTGCTCCATAACATAGGGGCCCTTTGTTCCTCATGATCAATCTTCTGCTTTCCTTGGATTTCGCATGAGTTCATCCTGCTGTTCATTCCTGTTCTAAGTATGGATATATTCTGTTCCCTTCAATGTGAAATCTCCTGATTGGGGGCTGCAGTAGAGAGGAAAGGAGACCTCCAACAGACCGACTCAGAGACTACATGATACTCTGTATTACCCGTTACCCATCAATTGCCCTCCTGGGTGGTGGTGGCTCAATGTATTGTTTGGTTTGGTTTTCCTTTGCTTCATAGCCTCTGCTCTACATACTAAGCAAGCAGGAAAATAAAAGTTATAAATAGAAAAATACTTAGAGAAAAAAATCAAATTTTGTCCATACCATTTCATAGGTAATATGGTCCTACACATCTAAGATATTATATCAAGTGGCTAGTTAGCATTTTCACAGGGAAACTCCATTTCACCAAGTTTAATGGTTGCTTTGACCTGAAAATCACTTCCCCTTGAAAACCACTGAACTTTTCTCCTGGCCATGATCAGAAACCTCTAGTCATGCATCTTCTGTACTTTCCCTATTATCACTGTAGCTCCAACAAGCTCAGTGTCCTTGATGAGTTGGTGAAAGGGGTACAGAAATAAGAGGTCCCATTTCTCTTGCCAGGCTACTTTATGAGCACACATTATGCCTCGATCTTTTGTGCCTCAGGATCTGTTTTCTCATAAAGTAAGTGTAGCTTATTTACCATACTCAAGCTGTATGCAGCTACAGTTTGAGTTAAATAGGGTTTAGAAGACTGTCATGACAACCTACATAGCATTTATAATGTTATTTCTACAGGGGAGTGTAGCCTTCACTTCAAAGAATTGCTTTACAAATAATCTTTTAATACATATTTGCAAATTGATGAGTTGTACTTATATTCTTCAAAAGTATACAAACACCACAGGCATGCTATGATATGTATTTTTCCTACCAGAGAGAACTTGAAAGTATCTTTCCCATTTGAGTGTAACTAATATCTTTTTTTTTTTTTTTTTAAAGACGGAGTTTCATTCTTGTTTCCCTGGCTGGAATGCAAAGGTACAGTCTTGGCTCACTGCAACCTCTGCCTTCCAGGTTCAAGTGATTCTCCTGCCTCAGCCTCCCGAGTAGCTGGGATTACAGCCATGCGCCACCATGCCTGGCTAACTTTTATATTTTTAGTAGAGACAGGGTTTCACCATGTTGGTCAGGTTGGTCTCAAACTCCTATACCTCAGCTGATCCGCCCGCCTCGGCCTCCCAAAGTGCTGGGACTACAGGCATGAGCCATCGCACCCAGCCCTAAATATTTTTAATAATACTAGCTTAAGTCCACATGATCTGTAACTAAAAACAGGAAAGTATCACGTATTGTATACACGTTGGTTTATTTTCTTCAACTTGACTAACACACCATTTTCACGCCTTGCTGAAAGTGTTGGTGTCAATAAAGCTAGATACAAATAGATTTGATTCATGAATGTTTGAGCTCAGGGAACGGACACCTCCTGGCACCAGTCCACAGGTGAGACAGGTGATCTATTGCTTCTCTGCAATAGTCTGTCTGACTGCAAAAAATATATGATTGTTGAAAAGTTAGCTACTTGCCCACTTTGAATGGGAAACCTTGTTGACTTAGATTTCAGGTCACAAAAATTGTTTGGGGTTCTACTTTTACTGAGATTTGCAGCACGTTGCCTAGAGAGCATGACTTGGCACAAAGCTCCTTTATTTTCAGATTTCATAGATTTGCTGTATTCAGTATCAAAATATGCTTTGTAGGTAGCCAGGAATATTGCACGTTATGTTTATATTATAGTTTTGACCAATTTTTCTGAACGACATCATGTAAACTTACCAGTTGGCCTAATGAGTGTTAAGAGAGGAGAATCTAAGGAATATGGCTTTCCTCAAAACAAACTGAGAGGTGAAATCACAAAGCACACAGTGTTGAAAAACCTTTTGTAAACTAATAACAACAGCTGCTTAATAAATGGCTTTTGCTGGGATGGAGGAGGGAGTGTCTGCCTGCATAGCTCTGCACACAGGCAAATCCATCTCATGTTAAGTCAGAGGAAATTCAACAATGTTATCTAAAACATACAAAGAGCATAAACTGATATAACTTTAAATCAACTGTGTAAATATTCTTAAGTAGATATTTTAAAAAGTTTTCTTTTGTCTAAACTATGAAATATGGAATTGGGTAGCTTTCCCATTTCCTTTCAGATTGTTTAGGACTCAAACTACTTTCATTTCCTGTTTTTTTTTTCCCTTATAATATGAACTGTAGAAATATAAGCATAAATTTAAAAGAAGAAGAAAAATAGGCTCTGGTCTAACTCAATGTGTATTATGACTTAGCCAAAATCAGGTATACGTGATGAAAACTAACAAGAGGTTTCCATCTCAGGAGGAACATGGTGTTTCTTTAGACTTTGCATTATGTAACATGATAAAAGGACTCCACTTTCCTAACCTTTTCTAACCATTTCAAACCATATTTACTAGCTAATATTAGCTACTGCTTGTTTCAGTTTTTTCTTACATGTGAAATTATCAAAGCCTCCAGGAAGTTAATATTAAAGTTAGATGCTCAAATATACATTGATAGAACAGAATTTTGGAAACAACATGATTAAATTACAATCATATACATTAAAATTTAATGAGAATTCAAATAGAAAAAATGTAAGTTATACTGATGAAAATTATCATTGTAGTGTTAGGTAGAAATTCATTAGGGGATAAGAGGGAATATATTGCCCAGCTTGAGACCAGTCTGGGCAATATATGAGATACCCATCTCTTCAAAAATTGAAAAAAATAAAATAACTAATCAAATACCTAGAGCAAAATAGCATTGTACCTGAAAAGGTGGATTGAAGCAATACTATTAGGGGTATTGAAAAGCAATCTCAGGGTACCATGAAAGTTTTCTGAGTATTAATTCATTTAGCATATAATTTTGGAACACACACTATATATAAGCCATTGTCTTGGGGATATGGGATGAAATAAAGGTGGGCAGTCTCCCTTATCTTTAGGGAGGTTTACAGTAGAGAAAGCAAGATATATATACAAATAAGCAAATAACCCATATTTTAGCTGACTCAGTCTACCTTTTGAGATTATTATAATTTTTAAAACCAGCAGTAACATAAGGGGGGTGAGTGTTGTCTCTCTAAACAGACAGGCATAAGTAAACTATGTCTGTGGGAACATAGCCAGCTCAGTGATATTTCCTTCCATCTCTACATCACTGAAAGTGTTTACCCACACTGTGTGCCAAGCAGCAAGAACCTAGAAATACTGGTCTCTCCAACCATGGAGTGTTAATGTGACACCAAGTCAAGATGGCACAGATCCAGGTTTTCCTACCTAGCACATCCATACAACACTGCCCTTCATGAGTGTTGACATTTTTGAAACCAACATTTATATTAAAACAACTTCTAGAGCATGATGGAGTAATACAAAGAATATGGCTAAAATTAGACACCTGGATATTCATTCTAACATTATCTCTGTACAAATCAAGGCAATGGTATTCAGCCTCCCTGCCACAGTTTATCTGTCTGGTAAATTAAAGAATTAGATCGAATTATTCTAAGGTGCTTTTCAGTTTAAATATTCTCCACACTTCACAACAGGGCAGTCCATGCTTCCCAAACTTTTCATCGGGACCTCTTTTTTCTTTTTTCAAACAACAACTACAGACTGGATGCTTTATGAAATCATTTATCTCCCCATTTTATCAATCAAAGATAAATGTGTGCACAATTAATACTATACTGACTTAATATATATTTGGTATTTAACTTGGGCCATGCAGCCTTTTCTTGGGTAAATACATGAAGTTCATTAGCTTTGGGGAAAATATTAAAGGTGTGAACTATATAGGGATCTAGGTATACTTGATTAGAAAGCACCAAACTGAGGGAAAGATACCATCCAAACCTGCCATAATTAGGATGGGTCAGCTAGAGAGCTTGAACAAATAAATCATTTTAGCCTATCCGATTTTTGATTTCTTCAACTGACAAATGAGAGACAAGAGTTTTGAATATTTTTAATTCCACAGTACCAGTAAAGTTTTCAAATATGAAGTTGAGAGGTAGCAACTAAGGTCAGTGGTGGATTTATCTCTGAAGTTAAAATTGAGCTGCATTTAAAGGCATGTATAAGGTCTGGAGAGTTAATGAGTAGAAACCAAATGAGAAAAGACAAAGAGATATCAAAAATCAAGACATATCTAGGTAAATATTAATAACTACTCAAGCTGAGCTCATGTCTTTTGGGAGGCCAGGGTGGGAGGATCACTTGAGGTCAGGAGCTTGAGACTAGCCTGGGCAGTATATGAGATACCCATCTCTTCCAAAAATTGAAGAAAATAAAATAACTATTCAAATACCTAGAGCAAAATAGCATTGCACCTGAAAAGATGGATTGAAGCAATACTATTAGGGGTATTTGAAAGGCAATCTCAGGATGCCATGGAAGTTTTCTGAGCAGGGAAATTGCACTCATTTATTAATCCATTTAGCATATAATTTTGGAACACACACTATATATAAGGCATTGTCTTAGGGGGTATGGGATGAAATAAACGTGGGCAGTCTCCCTTACCTTTAAGGAGATTTACCATAGAGAAAGCAAGATATGTATACAAACAAGCAAATAACCCATATTATAGGTGATTCACTCTACTTTTTGAGATTCCAATAACATTGAATCAAATCCCCATTCAAATTGAAGAGGAAAATTAGTGAGCCTCCTCTGATGGAGTTTTTACATTGTGCCTATTTATTTCTAATTCCAGTTTTGGCCAAGTTCTCAACATCTTGCTTCTTGATGCTTGATGCTGCTTCCTTCTGTCTACCATGTATTGATTCAAACATGGAACATGCTTCCTTTTCTCTGATCTCCCCAAATATAACTCACACAATTTGTACATGTTGGATGTTTTCTGTTTGCATCTCCAAATCATTCTCCACTTTATCCTCTTCGTCTTGTAACCTGGGAGTCTGAAAGGTATGTTCTGCTCAATGGTCTCCCGTGCCCACTAATTTCCAGTTGGGTTCGGTGAATGGAAGATGCCGGCAAGGTCAGAGTATGGGGGTAAATAAAAGTAAAGGAGTTAATTTTTTCAGCTCCCTTCTTGGTGGGTTGCTGCATATTGCCTGCATTTACCTACTTACAGCTCCTATAATATCAGGTGAATGGGCTTCCCATCTAAGAGAGAGGCTCGCTTTGGATACCTTCCAGTCAGCGTTTCTTTTCTATACCCCTTTAGGTCTAGGCCACTGCACTATCCCTTCTTTGTTTTCCTAAATCCTGATGATATCTCTTACGTAATCCCTTTTAAAACTCTCCTTGGTTACCAAATTTGAGTGACTACCCCTTCTTGCCAGGACCTTAATTGTTAAAATGGAGAATAGAGATTTCCTAAATATTTAAAGTATAACAGTGAGGGTTACACTACAGCACACAGTGTAACTTCAATATCAGAGAGCAGTTTTTTAAAAAAAATTCTTTAAATTTTTAAATAGACAAAAAATTTGTATATATTGATCATGTATTGCATGTTGTTTTGAAATTGTGGAATACATTGTAGAATGGCTAAATTGAGCTAATTAACATACGCAATGTGCATTATCTCACATACTTAGCATTTTTTGTGGTGAGAATACTTAAAATCTACTCTTTTAGCAATTCTCAAGAATACATTAACTATAGTCCATAATCCTGTTCTTAAAAGCCTTTTAATGTTTTCTCTCCTCCTTCAATTCTATCATCATCTCTTATACAGCTTGAGACATTCGTTATATTGCTTAGACCTTTTCTTGCCTATAATTTCCCTTCCTCCCCACTTTGAGTATTTTTTTCTCCAACCTTTCCCACATCTATATGTATGTGTTGACCTCTACCCATCTCTCGGTCTCATCTTTGACATGCTCTTAGGTCTTTCTATAAGCAAAATCATTTCTTGAAATGTTTTATTAAATAAAGGCAGTTCTCATTCTTGCCTCTAGCTCATTTACCACTCTCCTGACTCCTAGATATCCCATGAGTATAATACAAAGATGAGAGTTTTTCTCCACAATTACAGAGGAAGAGATGAAAGGAAATTCAAATAAGTGGTAAAAGGAAAAGTAAGTTCATGATATGGGAAAGCATGACTCATGTGAGTAGTTCTGTTTAGCTTATTAATGATGAAAGTGGTGTTTGAAAAGACTAATTTGGCAGTAGTATGCTGGATAGATTCAGGGGAAGAAAAACTCAAGGCAGGAGACCAGGCTATTTCAACAGTTTATGCAAGAGTTGATTAAAAGTTCAACATAGAATGGTAGTATAATACAAATCAAAGCACAAATATAGAAAAAATAGGAGACTGTTAAAACAAAAGGTTAATCTTAATCTATCTCCTAAAATGAAAAAAAGTCCTACACTGAAAAAATGGGTGTTCTACAATAAGATTAAAAATAAATTGAAGAATAACATTTTTTTTTTTCAGTTTCAGAGCGGAAGTTTAACAGGCAAAAGAAAGAGAAGAGCTCTCTGCACAGAGAGGAGTCCTGGAGAAACAGGCTGCTGGCCAGGTGCAGTGGCTCACCCCTGTAATCTCAGCACTTTGGGAGGCTGAGGTGGGTGGATCACCTGAGGTCAGGAGTTCAAGACCAGCTTGGCCAACATGGTGAAACCTCATCTCCACTAAAAATACAAAAATTAGCTGGGCATAGTGGTGCATGCCTGCAATCCTAGCTACGCAGGAGGCTGAGGCAGGAGAATCACTTGAACCTGGAAGGTGGAGGTTGCAGTGAGTTGAGATGATGCTACTGTACTCTAGCCTGGGTGACAGTGCATGACTCATCAATCAATCAATCAATCAATCAATCAATGGAAAAGAGAACATGGGTTGCTGCTTCCACAGTGAAGTGCAGGAGGTTTTATAGATGAGCTTGAGGAGGTGGTGTTTTACATAGGATATGAAAGACTGGTTGGATCAGGTGTGCCACTGGCATGGTGCATGAAGAAGCTGGTCACCCCACCCTAATCTTTTAAGAATAATATTTTTAAAATGATATGTTGTCTTAGTCCATTTGTGCTGTCATGACAAAATACCACAGACTGGGTAATTTATAAATAACAGAATCTTATTTCTTACAGTTCTGGAGGCTGAGAAGTTCAAGATCGAGGCTCCAGCATTGGTGTCTGGTTGGGGGTCTTCTTGCTGTGTCCTCACAAGGTAGAAAAGTGGAAGGACAAACACTGTGCCCTCACGTGGCAGAAGAGCAGAAGAGCAAAAAGGGCCTAAGCTAGTCCCCTCCAGGTTAACTTATAAGGCACTAGTCCATTATAATCACTTCCCAAAAGGCCCCAACTTTCAATAAGGATTGAGTTTCAACACTTGAATTTGGGGGACCATTCAAACCACAGCATATATACACATCTGTAAAATAACTTATACTTGCAGCGCTATATGTCTAGCAATATATTGACACATTAATACTCAGAGATTAAAGTGACTTTTGTGGTCACTTGGCTAATTGGTGATACAGCTTGGAATGAAAACCCCAGCATCTAACTCCAAAATACGTGTTCTTATTAACTTATTTACTCCTTGTTCAGTTATTATTCCCATTTCACAGAAGTAGACATTATTAATGCTCCCATTCTATTGAACAGGAAAGAGGAATAGAAAGTTCAATAACTTGGCCACAGCCCTAAAATAGAAAAGCATGAATTTGACCCAGTAAGCCAAACTTGGAGCCTGTACACGTTAACCATGACATTATGCTGCCTCTCTGAAGACATCTTATCAATAAGGTTTAGTAATTTACTTCTTTAGATAATGAGACAAAGGAGGTGTAACACGAACCTGAGGTTTTAAAGTTGAGACAGCTAGACTGTAGTAAAAACCTGGCTTAGCTCCTTATTACCTGCTCTAACTTGAGCTAAGCTCAAGCTCCTTATTTATGAAATGGTTCAATAATCCTTTCTTCATGATATGGTATTGAGGCTTGGAGGAGAAAACATCTGTAAATGGTTTAATGTGGGGCCTTGTAGATACTACGTAGTTGAAGACAACAATCACACCTGTTTGCCTTGTATGTCCAGCATCACACCAGACTCACAGGAGACAATGTAAATTTTGCTTAATGTATTAATCAACTAACTAATTTATTGACAGACTGATAATAGAAAGAGTTCTGAATCACCCATCTGATTCTAACAACCCATCTCTTTTTTCTGGCTCATTTCTAGTCTATCATTTTAAACCTGAATCAATTTTCTGTATATCCTATATCCATTAGTAGATTTAAAAAGAGATGGTAGCAATTTTAGAAAACATAAGGATAAGGCAAGTCCAATACATAAAGAAGTTCATCCATTTAATCATACCATCATCCTTTTAGACAGTTCGTTGCACAGAAAAATTTAAGTTTCAGAAACCTCACTCTTTCTCCCAAATAAGATCTAAAATATGTTTTATTGTGTCTGACTCCCTTCCTTCCTCTAAAAACCATGGTTTGGTTTTTTAATTAAAAAAAAAAAAGAAAAAAGAAAAGGAAGAATATAATTCTGAATTATTGAATTTCTGATTCATTTTTGTTCACTAACTTTTTTTTTTGAGACATGGCCTCACTCTGTTGCCCAGGCTGAAGTCCAGGGGCGTGATCTCAACTCACTGCACCCTCAGTCTCCCAGGCTCATGGTTCTGCCCACCTCAGGATCCCCAAGTAGCTGGGGCTACAGCCATGCACCATCCCATTTGGATTGCCCAGACTGTACCAACAATTTAAACTGGGTTTTCGGTCACCAGGTAGGTCTGTAAATAAATCTAGAGTCTTGAATATTGGTGGCATTCCAAAAAATTATCACAAATTGAATGAAAAATGTGTAACTTTCCTTCAGTTGGCCAAAAACCAAAACTAAATAAAATTTATATTTTAAAAATAATATTTAAATCGATTATTAAATTTTATTAAAGTAAAATTTGTATTATAAAAAATAAGGTTCTTTGATTTTTCAGTCTAGGGACAGTTTTCTGAAGGATATATAAATGATGCTTTAAAAAAGAATGTACTCATGGTCATATTTTGGTAAATTTTGCCCCCACCCCCCCGCCATTCACACTGGCATGTAAAGTTTTCGTGCTAATCAGCTCGGTCAGTAAAGATAGAGACGTTATGTTTTCAAGGCATATGTATGGCAACACCATGCTTGGAAGGAAATAAAAAGTGCCTACAACTGTGATCGCACATGCCACAAAAATAATACTACCATCCGCAAATAGGAACTCACATTTGTATTAGGCTATGACTTATTTTCTACAGAAAGAGGACTTGTTTAATCATATTTCATAGAAAGCAAAACACTACAAAGGAAATATAAGGGTTTTTTTGACATTTACTCTTTCAATGAATTAGCAGATCTTTGTTCTTTTTCAGAGAATAATACTCTCTTAGTAAGTACCTCTTTCTGTGTCATGAAAAGTCTAACTTTTTAAGAGTGAGATTCTAAAATGTCTGCTTTCTGGCACAGTTTAGGAGGGACCCTTCAAATATGCTATGCTGTAAATCGGGGAGGCTTCTGGCCCTTATCTCAGGCACTCCTGGTCCTTGTCTCAAGCTCTGTTGTATTAAACGTGTTAAATAAATCAGCAAAGAAGTATTTTTAAAGATAAAAATATTCACTCTCATAATATATCAAGTGACTTCTGAAATAAGAAATGGCATAAAAAAAGAGGAAAATTAAAACGCGAGATGAGTTGCAAATTCATGAAAACATGTATCTCCACTTTTCCACGTTCGCTGCCTGCTACTGCTAATGCTACTCCTGTTCTTGAATGCTCAGAAGAAGCTTTCTCGTTTACGGCCATGCTGACATTTCCTCTAGGAAGGAAAACAGTCCACAAGTGCTGCAATAACCTAAAAGGGAAACATCTGTTTGGAGCATGGAGCAATTTATTGGCTGAGTTCAGAATACAAAGATTTCAGTTGAAATCCTCTATATGCGCCAGGCGCGGTGGCTCAAGCCTGTAATCCCAGCACTTTGGGAGGCCAAGACGGGCGGATCACAAGGTCAGGAGATCGAGACCATCCTGGCTAACACAGTGAAACCCAGTCTCTACTAAAAAAAAAAAAAAAAAAAATACAAAAAACTAGCCGGGCGAGGTGGCGGGTGCCTGTAGTCCCAGCTACTCTGGAGACTGAGGCAGGAGAATGGTGTAAACCCGGGAGGCGGAGCTTGCAGTGAGCCGAGATCCGGCCACTGCACTCCAGCCTGGACGACAGAGTGAGACTCCGTCTCAAAAAAAAAAAAAGAAATCCTCCGTATGATTCTGATTCTGCAGGTCTCACCAGATCACAAGGAAAATCGGTCTTTATCGGAGCATCTCCTGGGACCTAACTGGATTAAAGAATAGGCCGTGTTTGTCATTTAGATAAAGATTTTTTAATAGTACAGAAAATTTGAGAAAAACAGCACTTCATAAAAGGATATGGCTAAAATAGTAAATTTTACATTATGTATATTTTATCACAAAAAAGTAAGAAAAATAAAAGAAAAAAGACACATCCTACTCCTCACATTTCAGATTCCAAAACAGGTGTTAAAAACCCCAAATCTGAATATTACCAATGCAAATCTAACTTGAAGGAGACTTTTGCTATAAATTTGCATCTTCAACTTTCAATAAGAGGCCTTTTGTTTCTGTAGAGACTAATGTCATTTTTAAGGTTTTGGTCCTTTTAAAGGGCCAGCCTCTCATCCTATCAAGCCTATGTTCACTGAGAGGGTTTAGAACATACCCAGAGGTGTGAGAATCTAACATTTAGCTGTGACATGTACATGAAACTAGCATGAAAAAGAAGAGATAGGAATATGTTGAAAAGTTATTGGAACAGAAACTAATCTAAAAATGAAGACTGTACCTCTTTTCAAAGCATCATACTGAATTTTACAAGTAGACAATAATGAAGTGGCTAGACAAATCTGGCAAAGAAACTAGGTGCATTAATTACCATGAGGCTGCTGCTAACCGACAGCTGTTGGGTGTCATAGCCACCAGCACATTTGAAAATAATTGCATTTAAAACTGGGTGTCACTGGTGATATAGTTTGGGGCTAATTGATTTATTTTCAGATTGCTTCTTTTAAACATAACAATAAAAGAGAAAATAGATACATTATGCAACATACTCACATTTGAGTCATATCTATTACTTGTATGTCAACAAATTAAATAAAATCTAAACTAACCATTGTGAATAAAAATTCCAGTTGAACTTTTATAAATTTGTGGTCATATGAACCACTGTAGAATATCACTAGATTATTCCGCAATCTATGTATACTTCAAAACATCATGTTGTACAGGATAAATGTATAAAATTTTATCCACAATTTAAAAATAAAAAACTTTTTTAAAAAATTAAGAGGATTAAAAAATGATGTATCAGGTCAAGTGCAGTGGCTCACAACTATAATCCCAGCACGTGGAGGCACTGAGGCAGGAGGACTGCTTGAGCCCAGGAGTTTGAGACCAGCCTGGGCAAGACAGTTGGACCCACTCTCTAAAAAAAAAATAAATAAATTAAAAAAAATAGAAAATTAGACAGGGGGTGTTAGTGGTGGTGCACACCTGTGATCCCAACTACTCAGGCAGCTGAGGCGGGAGGATCTCTTGAGCCCAGGATTTCAAGGATTCAGTGACCTGTGATGATGCCACTGCACTCCAGTCTGGGCAGAGAGCAACACCCAGTCTCTTAAAAAAATTGTTTTAAAGATATGCCATGCTGGCTGAGCGCAGTGGTTCATGCCTATAATCGGAGGCCAAGGCAGGCAGATCACCTGAGGTCAGGAGCTCGAGACCAGCCTGGCCAACATGGCAAAATCCCATTTCTACCAAAAAGTACAAAAATTAGCCGGGAGTGGTGGCGGGCACCTGTAATCCCAGCTACTCAGGAGGCTGAGGCAGGAGAAGCTTGAACCAGGGCGGCAGAGGTTGCATTGAGCCGAGATTGAGCCACTGCACTCAACCCTGGGTGACAAGAGCAAGACTCCGTCTCAAAAAAACAAAACAACAACAACAAAAGGTATGTCATGCTAACTAATCAAAAATAAATAAAACATAAGTTTGAGGGGGAAAATATAATTCAAAATTATTAAAAGAGAAAAGAAAACATTTTATCTCTTTAGTTTTTAAAAAATTCCAAAGAAACTACAGACAATCCTTTCAAAACATGAATTTAGAACTTGCCCTTGTCTTCTTCTATCTTCAAATAAATGACTACGTACATTTGATGTATGTCCTGATACAACATAGGGCTACCTGATTCAACATAAGGCTATCAGTGTTTTAAATAATTTATTATTGGTTAACAATAAACTGACTAGTACAACAAATCCTTACTTGTCAACAGATATTTGTCAGGAGGCCAGACTTCCAGTTATGATGATGAGTGTTTGTGTTACACTGCTAAGTCTGCAAAGTAATTTTTCACATGCAGTATTTCATTTGAATCCCACAGCTCCCTAATAAAGTATTATCACCAGTCTCCTTTGACAGAGAAGTAAAGTGACAAAGTCATAATGGTAGTACAGAAAAGAGTTTCAAATAAAACTCTGCTGCTATAACTCCAGTTACTCAGAATCTTCCCATAGAAAAAAGTTCAAAATATAACTTGAAATGCAGAAATAAAAACCACCACAAAGCATTTGAGAGTTTTAATTATTTGCATCAAGTGAATATTCTGGTATTCAAGCACTTTTAAGTAATAGGTCATAGTTGATACTTTGAGACCTACCAAGAAGGCACAAGATAAGAAAGAGAGAGAGAGAGAAAGAGGGAAAGTGAAAGAGAGAAAGCAAGCAAGCAAGAACATAAGAATAATAAAAGCATAAGATTCTATTGGCAAACTTTGTTCTCTCATAGGGCAACATGGGATTATCATTTATCAGTACTTTCTAGGGTTGTCATAGCAAAGTACCACAGACTGGGTGATTGATTCAAACAACAGAAATTTTGTTCTCCTGGTTCTGGAGGCTAGAAGGTTGAGATCAAAGAACAATGACCACCTTTTCCCTGAGTCTTCAGATCATCTTGCTTCTGTATGTGTCTGTGTCCAAATTTCCTCTTTTTATGAGGGCACCAGTCATACTGGATTAGAAACCACCTTAATGACCTGTTTTTAACTTAATTACCTCTTTAAAGACCCTATTTCCAAATACAGTCACATTTTGTGGTACTGGGGGTTAAGATTTCAACATATGAATTTTGGGAGACACAATTTAGCTCATAATGTATAACTCACAAACATTTACCACCCACTGACTATGTGCAGATCCCCATGCTGAACTGAGAGTACTGATCCCTGCCCTTGATGGAATATCCACCTGTGCATGTAGATATGACACAAAACTGAAAGTTAAATAAAACTCCAAAAGTCAAATGACAACAAAATAGACCACTGCAACTTCATAATCTTTTTGGCCCACACGATAAAAGTTATATTTTATCAGTATATCCTTTTCAGTAGGAAACTATGTACTAGATTTTAGAAGGAATACTCCTCAAATGGTTAAAATATTTATAACTTGCTGCTTTGTCAACTGCCTGAAAAATCAGTTAGTATGATATATTCCATTAATTGACAATAAAGTTATCACTATCATGTTACCAGAAAAAATCTTTAAATGACTAAGAAAGTTAGTGTATAAAATATACTAAAAAAAGGAACATGAATTTGTAAGTTTGCAACAAAGGGAAAAATGTAAAGAATGTGATAGTCACCAATGAAAGGAATAAATAGCTTTAAGTACAGTGGCTAGCTTCAGCTTGTTTTTCTAGTTCTTTAAAAAATATATATAGTTTCTAAAATATTCTTTCCTTTCCTTTCCTAGAGCAAACTTGATTTGCCTATTAACCTTACAGTCCTACTGTCTTACATGCCATAAACATTTATATCATCTTCTTTCCTTAACAAAATTTCTGGAAATGTTATGTTTAATGACATATATTCAAAGTAAAAATATTTTTATCTTGCCAATTATCTAGCAAGATTAACAGTAAAAAATAAGCAAACATATTCTTTAAAATTTTAGGAATGTCATACAATACTCAAGTTAGAAGTGACTATGAATATTCTGTATAATTCTCTCATTACAAGTGTGTGTGCGCACATAATGTTTTTAGTTTTATTCTAAATCCTGGCTATACCTGGCATTATGCTAGCATTTTTGGCTATAGTCAAACATGGATCTATGCCTTTGGAAACAGGTTAACAATTTTTTTTTTTTTTTAATTTGCATGGTAGCTTAGAATGCATTATCCTCTAAGACCCAGTGTGGACTGTGGACTATTTCTGTGTTTGTTTGATTGTTTGTTTTTGAGATGGAGTCTTCGCTCTGTTGTCCAGACTGGAGTGCAGTGGAGCAATCTCGGCTCACTGCAACCTTCACCTCCTGGGTTCAAGCAATTCTCCTGCCTCAGTCTCCTGAGTAGCTGGGATTACAGGCACCCACTACCACGGCTGGCTAATTTTTGTATTTTTAGTAGAGATGGGGTTTCACCATGCTGGCCAAGCTGGTCTTGAACTCCTGACCTCAGGTGATCTGCCTGCTTCGGCCTCCCAAAGTCCTGGGATTACAGGCGTGAGCCACTGCGCCCATCCCCAGTGTGGACTATTTCTCTCTACTTATCTAACTTTACATTGGTCATATAAGTAACTCAGGTAACATGCAATGATGGTAATAAAACATCTTTTATTTGAGATGCATTGCATAACTCATGCCTCCTATTATAAACAGACGTCATCTAAAGAACAATTACTCCTTTTGATGTTTATTTACAATCCTCACCCTTCACATGACAAAATGGTTAACATTAATTAGTTTATTTAGCCATAAATTTTTTTCAACTACAGGTAACACCATCACAATGAAAGAATGGCATTACATAAAAAGGCAAAAAAAAAAAAAAAAAAAAGCAGAAGCATGACCTGTTCAACTATTTTTATTGGGTTTGAGTTGATACATTATCAAAGAAGACTGTCATTGGTTTTATGATACCAGTTAATTTTTAACCAGCTAAATAAATTTATTTTAACTCTTTGTCATGACTTTGTGCTTGATTACTTGCTTGCCTTCTCTCTCTTTTCTTTTCCTTATCTCTTTCATTTTTTCTCTTTTTAAAAATCAGAGTATATTCTCTTCCTCTTATCAATACCCCCAACTTTTAACATCTAAATCTCTAATTATTGTAATTTGATATATTCTCTACTCCTAGTGATTATTGGGGGTAATATACCTCTGTAGTATTCAAATATACTTGTGGAGCTAGAAAAACCGAAATAAAATTGACCTGTTAATATATCTAGTAGTGAATTACAATCAGCATTCTATATTTATGGAGAGCAAAAGGATTGCTCAACTGTAGAGTGAGGTCAACTACAGGGTGGTTTTATGGTAATGATGTGTCAGAATAGCACTCTTGGAGAACCAGAAGCAGAGATCAAGAATAGCCTTAATTACCAACCTACTCAATGACCTCGAACAAATCAACAAGTCATCTTTTTTCTTTCTCCTTGACAATTATTTCTTCTGCCTGTTGGCATTGAACTAATGCAAACCCCAATAATGTATCTCCACTAATTGAAACTTTATATGGTATGAATTTATGCTTAACTTTATACTCCATACAATGTTTGATTATACAAATTACAGTTTTGAACAAGACTGCAGAAATATAGGGTGTTGATTAAACTACCTAAATAGACAAATTGTGATCAAGTACTTTAAGAAACATTGTTTGCATATAAATATGATTCTTACTATGGTTGATCATTTCTTGGTCTTTACAGAAGGTCTGTCAGACTTCTAGTTATTAGGGGCCCTGTTACAGGAATATGAATTATTCTGTATTTGGAAGACATAACATTGCCTTTTATTAAAATTCCTCTATAATTTCAATATTTTACCCCAACAGAGTTAAGTTAGTAATAGTTTGCAATGTGAATTAACAAGGCAGGGATACTGAAATATGTTTAGGGAACCCAATGATGTTATGTGGTCATGGCTATAAAGCATTAACTTTTGTTTATAAAACCGAGTTACATTCTCATTGTTGTTTTCATGAAGTACACAGAATCCCTCTCCACTTAATTGTTCCATGCTTATTTCTGTCTTCAACATTTCCTTGTGTTACAACATTGTTAAATCAGTTATTTTTTTACCTCCTCAAATCATTCTATAAATTTATTCATTTTTCAATAGTCTTTGTAATGGAAAAATTTCAGTTTTTCCCCAAATTTCCTTAGGTTCTCTCTCTTTTTATAAAGCCAAATAAATCCAAAGTATTAAAATATAATTTACAAAATTTGATTGGTGTCCTGAAAGTCCCATTAAAAATAATATCCCATTACCATGAGGCTTACTAGAAAGGAATTGGCAAACAATCTCAACACAATGAGGCTGTTTTGTGGAGATAAAGGCACAGCATTTTATAACCCACAACAGAAGAAGAGACTAGTTGACTTTTTCAGTTGGATAATCAAAGTCCTGCTTCCTGCCTCAGTAAGTTTGGGGGCATATGTCAAACAGCTGCTCTCTTTTATCCAGAATTAGCTGCATTATGATAGGTTAAATGACCGTCACATGCACAAGTCGTATTTCGTTTTACAGGGGACAAATGAGTATCCTCAGACACAGGATAATCAAATGATCACCCAGTATATGGCCTTTATAGCGTGTGGTTTTGATCAGAGATAATATACAATGAAATCACCGTCTTACGCTATTTATCATGGTAGCCAGTGTTTTTCCATATGAATTCCAAGAAGTGCCAAAATCTATTTTATTGGTAGGATTCAGCCTTCTTCCATTGTCTACAATTTTGTTATTTAAAGAGTCTTCCTAATTTTATTATTCCCATAATCAAATTTTTAACCTTAAGAAATTTCCCACAAGGATAGCAAGGTAGGTTTCATAGGGTGCTGGAATGCTCAGTGTTATACTACCAGATTTGATCAATTTCCTCATTAATTAATAAAGGAAAAAACATAATGAATCCCACAAAATACAATGTAATCCAGAAGAGAATCATCAGCTCAAAATTTTCAATTCTTATGGATGTAAAAGACATTTTTCATACTACTTTTTCTACTCAGCAAAATTATGAAGTTTTATCATGTGCCTTATAAAGACTGCCACACAAGACCTATTCTAGGTACCTCTGGGAAAATGGCACCATCATCCTATTTTCTAGTTCCTTATCCAGAGGAAATTAATCTAAAATGGCTAGAAATTATTCCTAATGGTCTTCCAAATTGCGTGTTGGGAAGAACCAGAAGCCACTAGAAAGATATTCACTGAGAGTTCATCTCCTAGATGATGTAATCAGTTTCATTCATATCCCTATGCAAGAAGGAGGAAAGAAAGTGGTATCTGCCACAGGGCTGGGCACGGTTTGGGAGGCTGAGGCGGGCAGATCACGAGGTCAGGAGATGGAGACCAGCCTGGCTAACATGGTGAAACCCCGTCTCTACTAAAAATACAAAAATTAGGCGGGCGTGGTGGCGGGCGCCTGTAGTCCCAGCTACTCGGGAGGCTGAGGCAGGAGAATGGTGTGAACCCGGGAGGCGGAGCTTGCAGTGAGCTGAGATCGCGCCACTGCACTCCAGCCTGGGCGACAGAGCGAAACTCCCTCGCAAAAAAAAAAAAAAAAAAAAGAAAAGAAAAGAAAAGAAAAGAAAAGAAAAAAAGAAAGTGGTACCTGACTCCATGATCCTCTTCAACTGATCGGGAAAGAGTGTGTATGTGTGTGAGTGTGTGTGTGTGTGTCTCACTGGAAGGACAGTGGCTCAACAAAAGGCTTTTGTTATTGTTGTTCAGGAAATAACTGTATTAAATCTTCCTTGAAACAAGGCAAATATCTTAAGTATTTTTCATTTGAAAGTAATAGAAAGCCACCATTCAAGTTCAAGTGGAATGGGGAATTTAGAAGAGTATACAAGGTTATCTTAGAGTTACCAAATACAGAAAGTATATTTAGGCCCTAATAAAAAAATGAAAAACCCTTAAAGCTGATTTGTCCCTCTCTCAGGCAACTTCTCTACTTTTCCAGGCCATCTTCTGCAAAGCAGTTTTTTGTTTGTTTGTTTGTTTTTGTTTGTTTGTTTCTCCATAATAGCAGCTTTCAAGTGAGTTGAGTTTCCTGTCTCCAACTCTCTCTAACTTACATGGAGAATATTCATTATTGTCGAATTCCGTCAGTGGGGCTCTGAGTTTAAGTTTTCAAGAGACTGAGTCTGATTGTCTCCACTTGGGTCACATTCCATCTTGAACCAATCAAATGTGGCCAGGGATTGGGGGTTTACCTGATATGCAATGTCACCAGGGCTGACTGGGGCGAGAAGGTCTGAAGAAACTGTTTCCTCTTCTGCCAACCAAGTCATCTTTTACAGAAAGTGAGTGTCGGTCATAAAACTTGTTGCATTTAGAGAAAATTAATTTCTACAGATTTTATAAATGCCTTGCATACTGAAGATGCTAAATAAATGGTAATCATGATAATATTGATTTGAAGGCCTTCTTTCTAACAAGGTGAACATGACATTTAACTATTATTACATAATAATATTTTTAATTAGCTGGATACAGAAAAACATTTGAAACTCAGGCATACATTTAATAATTACATTTTGAAATTCAATTTCTCACAATGGAAACAAAAAGTTCATATTGAAAAAAATCTTTTATAAACTGCTATTAGTGTTTTTCATCAGATTTCTATCAGTAGTTATATACCAATAATAAACTCAAGTATATGTTTAAAACTCATTGTAAAGTCAGCATAAAGAAAAAATATCAGCTTCAAACAAAACATCAGAATGTTTTAACAATATTTATAATATCTTCCACTTACAGCTGCTGTGATGGCCACATTCATATACTCATATATACTCACATGCTACAACAATTCTTACATTTAGATATATTTTAAACATTTTACAAACAAGGAATCTAAGATTCAGGAATATTATATTTTGTCCAAATTACACAAGACACGTATGTATTGGTAGCAGGATTCTCTAACAGTAATCAGGTAATCCTTCAACTTCCCAAAGGCATCTTTCCAAAAATTGGAGGAATCTAACAGTTTCTCAAGGCAATATACCAACATCTGCTAGAAAATGAGCATTATAGATAAAGGAACCCATAATGACTACAAATGTGAATGCCCCGCCCCCCACCCGCCAAGAATTGTGCAATGTAAAACCTGCACAACAATATATGCCTGCCTGTTAAATAGTACAGATGTTATTGGTCAATTTTTCTTTTTACACCGAGTACTATTCATTAATGCCCCGGCCCTCCCCTTCTCTCCCGCCATTTACCCCCAACCCTGTTACCTAAGTAAATGATTAAATTCTGAAAATGTTTTAACCCATTTGTTCCATTGACATCCCAGTGATCAAAGACTTTAAAAGCATTTTTCTTTTCTTTTCTTTTCTTTTGAGACGGAGTCTCGCTCAGTCCCCCAGGCTGGAGTGCAGTGGCGCGATCTCGGCTCACTGCAAGCTCCGCCTCCCGGGTTCGCACCATTCTCCTGCCTCAGCCTCCCGAGTAGCTGGGACTACAGGCGCCCGCCACCACACCCGGCTAGTTTTTTGTATTTTTATTAGAAACGGGGTTTCACTGTGTTAGCCAGGATGACCTCGATCTCCTGACCTCGTGATCCACCCCTCTCGGCCTCCAAAAGTGCTGGGATAACAGGCGTGAGCCACCGCGCCCGGCCTAAAAGCATTTTTCAACCACAGTTCCATTAAATCTCTCTATATAATTCAATCAATAAGCCATTTTGGGATTCTAGAAAGGCACATCGTTTATGGCCCACTATGGCCTTCTTCATTTAGAAATATCTTAGTTCTACGGCTAACAAGGGAAATTTCTTAACAAACCTCAAATGTTCCTCCATTTTGTTGATTCCTAGTTTGAAAAAGCAAAATGGGACATCATTCAAGAGACATGTTTAGAAGACTTAACTACGTGCATTAACTATGTTTACCATTGTTGGCTTATTTCTTCTATGTTTGCATGGCTAACCTTTTTCTAGAATGAGAGCTTTGCCACCGAATATTCCACTAGACAAAAAATGCTCAAGGAAGATGAAGGAGAGAAAGAATTACAGATCAAAATCTCCAGGGAGGTATGTATAACTAGGGAAAGTGCACTTAATATTATTAGACAAGGTTATACTTGGGAGAGGAGGAAGGGAACTCCTGGTTTTACAGTATAAGCTACAGAAAGTAAAACCTTATGAAACACTGGGTGATGGGGATTGAGGCTGAGGAGGGAAAAGGAGGAAGGGAAATATAGTACATATGTAAGAACTTGAAAAACACTTGCCCAGACATTTCACGCTGAATTCATGGCATCATTTTACTAAACAGCACCTTATATGAGTACATCCTTTCATTTAAGAAATGGGGCTTGTAACGTCGCTGGGCGCAGTGGCTCACGCCTGTAATCCCAGCACTTTGGGAGGCCGAGACGGGTGGATCATGAGGTCAGGAGATCGAGACCATCCTGGCTAACACGGTGAAACCCCGTCTCTACTAAAAAAAATACAAAAAAAACTAGCCGGGCATGGTGGCGGGCGCCTGTAGTCCCAGCTACTTGGGAGGCTGAGGCAGGAGAATGGCGTAAATCCGGGAGGCGGAGCTTGCAGTGAGCTGAGATCTGGCCACTGCACTCCAGCCTGGGTGACAGAGCAAGACTCCGTCTCAAAAAACTCAAAAAAAAAAAAAAAAAGAAAGAAAAAAGAAATGGGGCCGGACGTGGTGGCTCATGCCTGTAATCCCAGCACTTTGGGAGGCAGAGGCAGGCGGATCACGAGGTCAGGAGATCGAGACCATCCTGCAAACACGGTGAAACCATGTCTCTACTAAAAAATACAAAAAATTAGCTGGGCATGGTGGCAGGCGCCTGTAGTCCCAGCTACTTGGGAGGCTGAGGCAGGAGAATGGCGTGAACCCTGGAGGTGGAGCTTGCAGTGAGCTGAGATCCGGCCACTGCACTCCAGCCTGGGCAACAGAGCCAGACTCTGTCTCAAAAAAAAAAAAGAAAAAGAAAAAGAAATGGGAGGAGAGGTAGAACCAGCAGGATTACCTGACCTTGCCTTTAATCAAAGGAGTCCAAAGTTTTAGTTTTTGTGCAATATCAAATGTGTACAAGAGAAGAGCAAGAGACATAGAGTAGTGGCCTCAAAATACATCTTTCACTGACTTTTTTCCAGTAGCCATATTTATACTATATTTTTAATAAACACATAAGTACCCATTTTAGATATTGTTTCTATGTTAGTGAGGAACGTAGTAACCTAAATGATGGCACAATAAATTTGTTTACATTTACAAACTTCAGGAAGCAAAGTCTCTTGAAATGGCTTTATGTATACATGTATGTGTATCTATATGTATCTACTCGTCCATTTTCATACTCCTATGAAGAAACAGCTAAGACTGGGTAATTCATAAAGAAAAATAGATTTAATGGACTCACTGTCCATTAAATGGTTGGAGAGGCCTCACATGGCTGGAGAGGCCTCACAATCATGGCAGAAGGCAAAAGAGGAGCAAAGGCCCTACATGGTGGCAGGCAAGAGAGCATGCGCAGGGGAACTGCCCTTTATATTATGAAACCATCATATTTCATGAGATTTATTCACTATCACAAGAGCAGCATGAGAAAAACACACCCCCATTATTTAATTACCTTCCATTGGGTCCCTCCCATGACACATGTGGATTATGGGAGCTACAATTCAAGATGAGATTTGGGTGGGAACACAGCCAAACTATATCAGTGTATATATTCCTTTAACATTTTTAAATGGCTTGCTTATGTTTTCCTTTAACATTTTTAAATAGTTGCATATAGTAACAGATTTGAGATGAGACCTGTAGCGTAAGTGTTTACTAGATGAAGAAGGTGTAGAAGATTTGTAGAGGTACAAATCTCATTCTTGCACAGAAAGCCATGAGTCACAGTACCAACTCCATTTGAAAATGTAGGCAATGAATTAAAGAAGACTTGAAATAAGCCTCCATGAGTCTTCAGCAGGAGAGTCCATACAGAGGAGGACAGCAGCAGTTATCAGCTTAGCCAAAGAATTTTATTTTCCTGCTGGTGATTTCCACCTGCCAGCCTCCATCTTACTTATGAATCATCAAATAAAAATACTTGCGGTTTTAAAAAATAAAATTTGATGTGAATGCACTAGGAGAAAACCTCATGAATATTTCTAAGTAGATCAGAAGTATTTTTTTCTATAGCCTACTAACGTCTCATCAATACTGTTTAGTGGAAAGGGTAATTCAGGGAGTAAATACAAGAGTCATCACACAGCAAAATAACCACTCTATGGATTAAGGAGTTCCGCTACCCTTTGCTACTTCAAAGATCCAAAAATAAATCCCAGTGCATATCCTTCTGTCTTAATCACTTTTTAAAATATTTAATCATGTAAGATATTTTATGTTAAAGAATTAGCAGGACAATTCACTTCTAACAAATATAAAAATAAAAAATAGCAGCTCCTCAGAGAACACACTTTATGATCAAAGTCTCCTTCAACATCTTATAGGCACTAGAAATATTTTAGAAAACAACTAAATCAATCATTATTTCACGACAAATCTTTTACCTTATGAGTTCATTGTTTGTTGAAATCTTCTATGGTGTCTTCTTTAGTTCTTTTTACCAAACTTTGCATTAAGGCATGAATGTTTCTATTTGACTATAAAAACAAAGATTATATCTTACAATAAAATTATTTTTCCTTGAATGATAAAATTCACATTTCTTTGCAATGTTCTGGTAGTCCTCACTGAATCTTATATAACTATTGCCCTTATATTTCTTTCTGGGTAGTCTTAAAAGGGTTATTTTGCACTTACGGAATCTCATTCATTCTACCTCCATAAAAGCATCTTGGCAAGCCTTCAAAATTCTGTTGGCAGCCTTTCTTGGTAGGTCAATGGGTTCTTTCCCTGTTGTCCATATTTGTGTGTTTGTTTAGATCTTGACGTAGTAGAGAAAGTTTGCTTACTAGAAATGATTAGATAAAGATGTCCTCTTCAAAAATTTCTCCATCACACATTTTTGTTATAAAAGATTCTTTTAATGTAAGAAACTCTACCTTGAAAAAAAATTTAATGCACAGAAAAAGCTGGGTTTCACAGTTTTTTTATGAAGCTAAAGGGTTTGGATCATAATATCGAAAGACACAATACTGAGTGCCATAATCCGGAATGTTGAAATCCTAAAAGACCAAAATCTCTAAAATCTAAATCCCTATCATCTAAAATTCTAAACATTTTAAATTTGGAAAATCACATCACAGGAAAGTCACATCATGTTAAGCAGAACTATTACGTTGTTATTGTCTTTATAAAGAAGAAAACGGATTTTAATTGAATCTCCAAACTATAATGACAGATTTGGAATTAGGTGCAATCAAGATTTCCAAGAGTGAATTTCAGGGTGTTACCAAGAAAGTTTGTTTTTTCCATTCAGCTCAATGCATTTGGAGAAAATTTCAAATGAGTAGATTGCCTGCACAACATGGCAAGAATGAAAACGTCAGTTTAAAAATGTCTCATTTGCCTGTGTTGGCATTCCTTCCAGCTGATGACATTCCAGGGCTTTGAATAAATTAAAGCTGCATTTGCCTGAAGAAGCCAGCTAAGTTACCGACTAGTTTGAAAATAATTATGTGCATAGTAGGATAAGAAGACACTTACGCAACAGTGTTGCTCTTTGATCACTAGTACTGTTTTTGCCAAATTTGTGTTCTGTATTGCACGCAGAATGGATGTGCACAAAGCCAAAACAACATAGAAGCATCCCAAGAAGATGGGAAAATTAAATAGGGAATGCTTATATTGAGAAGTGAAGCCACCTGGACTTCCTGGGTTTAGAGGGGACTTAGAGAATTTTTCTGTCTAGCTAAAGGACTGTAAATGCAGCAATCAGTGCTCTGTGTCTAGCTAAAGGATTGTAAACGCACCAATCAGCACTCTGTAAAAATGCACCAATCAGCACTCTGTAAAATGGACCAATCAGTGCTCTGTAAAATAGACCAATCAGCAGGATGTGGGTGGGGCCAAACAAGGGAATAAAAGCTGGCCACCAATCAGCAGAGGCAATCTACTCAGGTCCCCTTCCATTCTGTGGAAGATTTGTTCTTTTGCTCTTCACAATAAATCTTGCTGCCCCTCGCTCTTTGGGTCTGCACTACCTTTATGAGCTGTAACACACTGTGAAGGTCCGCAGCTTCATTCTCGAGTTTAGCTAGACCAGCAACCCACCAAAAGGAAGAAACTCTGAACACATCTGACCATCTGAAGGAACAAACTCCGGACACACCATCTTTAAGAGCTGTAACACTCACCACAAAGGTCTGCAGCTTCATTCTTGAAGTCAGGGAGACCAAGAACCCACCAGAAGGAACCAATTCCAGACACAATATCAATGTATATCAAATCAGAAGAGTTGCATAAAGAGCAGCACCACATAGAAAATGAATGTGAACATATTATCCAAGGAGAACCATGTCCTAAAAGAAAAAAGCAGATATTCATTGTGATGTAAGACTTCAAAATATGGTTAACTGTTAAGTAGGTGAAAGTTGGCCAGCTCCTATGAACTATCTCTATGCAATCTGTCCCTGTAATACACTTTTTCATATGTCAAAATTTCTTTTTAGTTTTTTTCTTTTTTTACTTTTTCCCCACTATTTCAAATTGTCAGCATTATTGTTTTATAATTTACTATGTTACGTATTTTATCTTTGCATCATTTCCAATACTGGAGGTATAAATTGTGTAGACTTTTACCGAGTTCTGATTTATGTATTTTAGAAATTTGCCTCCTTAAAAGTGCATTATCACAATGTTACTGTGTGTAAGCATTGTGCATGTACATAAAAACATTAAAATTTCCCTAGTAAATGAAGAGATGTCCTTTTTGCTCATCTGAATTTGTAAAAGATAAAATTTCTCAAGATCTTGGCTCTTTAAGCTACTGGTGTGGTGATAATGTAGTTGTACCCATAGTGGTTTTTGATCAATCTTGTCAAAAGTCTCAGGTGTCCATCGCAATATTTCAGATGACTTGCAGTTACAAAGCTCAGTGGACACAGTTACCATCCATTGTGATATGCATTTATACATTTCGGTTTTTGACCTATGTATTTTTAAATATGGTTTGTCTGTTCATCAATGTTATGCCTGTGTGACTGTCATTAGTATACCTGTTTATGCTTACAAAAATACATGTATTATTAGTGCCTATTTCATTGTGTCAAGTAGCCTATTTAAGTGTTCTATTGTGTTGTCATATGTTTCTCATATAAATGCCCTTTAAAAAATGTAAGAAACAGCTAGCCAGTGTAGTGGCACACACCTGTAGTCCCAGCTAGTCAGAGGCTGAGGTGGGAGGGTCGCGTGAGCCCAGGAGTTTGAGGCTGCAGTGAGCTATGATCACACCAATGCACTCCAGCTTGGGCAACAGACCAACACCCTGTTAAAACAAAAAGTAAGTCTCTTTTAAGGAATGTTAAAATTATTTTTTCCAGAATTATATTTTCAGCATTTTGATTTTTTAGGATTTGGAAATTTGGAATTATGGTATTCAGGATTGTGTCTTTTGGGATTGTGACCAGCTCCCAAAAATAAATATCACTGACTTAACAATTTTTCCAAGGCTCCTAAGTTTGACAACCATTATCATTACATTTAAAATCTTCTCACAAGCCATCTTTGACACAAATAACTAAGGTTTGCATGTACCTTTGATCCCAATGAAATACAGTGAAATAGAATCTTCCACTGATGAAAGTTAATGGTTTTGCATTCAATTTGTACAGAGTACCCAAAGCCAACATTTCCTTTTCTCTTGTTCCAGATTGAGGTACTTTTTCTTCTTTAGATTTCCCAAAGCTTACAGATTTTATTATAATAATCTCATAGGGCATAGTTTTTTAATTTAAAAATTCCTATATAGATATTTATTCTTAAATCAATGTTTTATGGATCATTCTGTGTACAATCATTTTACTAAGAAAACTGGCTAATCTTGACGGTCCTATCAATTCTTCTCTTGCCATTTATTTTCTAATATAATAGTCCTGAAAAAGTAAATGAAATAAGGTAGTTCCACCTGATTAGTCTTGATTTCTCTGATTGCTACAAGAGACTGATTTCCTTCATCTCATTTCTGCAACTATTGTATATGCTGTACTGTATTATATAGTACATTTAAAGAAATATTTTTTAAAATTTTTTTCCAAATTAATACTAATATTGTGGTGGCAAGTAAAAACAAACTTATTTACTACAACATCGTGCATGGTTCTCTGCTAGGCAAAGAATACAAATTTCAGGAAAATGTGTTTTTAATCAACCACTGAATGATAAAATACAAACTAGTGATTATTTTCACTCTCCCACCTCCTATGTGATTTTTGTTGTAGTTGTTAAGCAGATCTTGGAAATTTTTTCCTAGTTTAAAAAAAAACATTTTAAATTCATTTTACAGCCTCAGCATCTCTCTCCTCACCCTAATTGCATTAATTTTGTAAAACTGAATTGGAGTTGCGTGATCTAGCCTCTTCTGAAGTGCAGTCTTTACAACAGTGAGACATGATGGAAACCATGCAACATAAAACCACAGAATTTTTAAAAAGCTGGCTCTGGGATGACTTATATGTTTCATAAACCAGCTTAAGGCTGAGTTATGAAAATATCATTTTACTAAGTTCCTTTAAAGATTCTCATGTTTGTCATTTATTTATTCCTTCATGTACTTCTTTATTTTTATTTACCCATTTTCACTTATCCAGCAAGCACTTAAAGCGACGGTTTGGTTTTGGTTTTTGCACAACATTGCAAATAATGCTACTGGAGAAAAATCAAAGAAATACAAAAATCAGTGACAAGGTTCATAGAAGATCAAGTTTCCAGGGTTGCAGGTGGAAGGAACAGATTGAGCTCAGGCATGGCAGTGGTCTCCTGACACAGTTGTCTAGCACTGGCAGGCTGGCCAGATTTGAGCAGTAGGAAACAGATGACGCTCATGAGGAGAGGTTTTTGAAATGCTTTCTACAATGTGCATCAGACCCTTTGCTAGGCATGAGAACATAAAGTTGAGTAAGATGCAGTCCTTGTGCTAAGGAACTCTCAAATGTTTACTGAAGCCCCAAAGCATGTGTTTTTTCACACAACGGATTCCCTTTTTCCTCTGAATTATTTCACAGCAATTTGATACCGATTATCCACTTTAAAAACATATGAATAATTTTTCTTTAACAGTCAGAAGTGTTACATTTTTCTTTTTGTTCTCAAACTAGTTCTTGATACTTCTGTTCAAATTCAACAAATTTTATTTAAAATGTTTTAAGCTTAAAATTATTTTACTTATAACCCTATCATATGTGTATATGAAATTTAACAGTTTATATCAGCCATACATAACAGTATATAACAGTGATGAGGCTGTAAGGATTAAAATATTTTTTCTGAATTGAGTTACTGTAGTTATTATTAGTATACAATCAAAATAACATATATCATAGACCACTTTTAAACCTAAAAATAAAATTGTATTAATGAGCTTATCTTATTCAAATAGGTGATCACTTAAAGAAAAGATTAGCTCATGTATCTGAATGAAAATTTCTTACAGCTAGAATACAACAATTTTATTCCTATTTTCTGAATGTAAGCACTGAAAAATGTATTCACATAGAAGCTGGGAACAGAAGACCTTTTGTGAGAGCAATGTCAAGTCTTTCTAAGTTAGGTGACAAAACTTATACAGATCAATCAGTTAACAGTTTGAGTAGGAGCTCCTTGTATTTATTTACTTACTTTTTGAAAGCTAAGAATTGGAAACTGCCACATCTTACAAAAGGATGTGTCCGTTACTGGGTCACCAGAGTCATCTACATTCTCAACATCAATCTCAATAAGTGTAATGTTCCTTTGTCCCTGAGTTGGATTTTATACCTGAGACAACACACCAATTCAGGGTGTATGCCTTTGTAAGGAAGGAAAAACGAGATTGTGAATGGCGAGGAGATAAGATGAGAAAGCTTGTACTCCATCACAGAAGAGTCATAAACTTTTAAAATTAATTATAGTGAAGAGTGTACTTGGAAGCTAAGAATCAACATATTGATTGTCTTAAGTTCTGTGTTAGTATAGTCCTTGGAAAGCCTGTTCAGCCTTCCAGGAGAACAGATATTTGGGTAAGAATTCCACTTCTACAGACATTGTGGTGCTTTGCAGAAGCTCACATAGTTAAAAGATGGGTACTTCCAAGATAATTGAAACTGTAAGTTTTGTGATTTGGGGAAATTACATTTCAGAGATAACAATGCACTCTTAAAAATATATACTATATGCGATTCTGTTTCTATCACAAGAAAGTATGGCATTGACCAGGCTTTTTAAAAGAATTTTTATACTCGTATCTTTCTTAAGAAGAGGTAATCATGCCGTGCAAAAAGTAAATTAATTCATATCTCCAATTTTCAGAATTTACTAGATACTTCCAAAAGTGCAAAAGTCTAACATTCCAATAATAGTGAAATGAATTCTTAACACTAACATTTTAGGAGATGAGGAAATGAGATGAGAAGACAAAACACACCATTTAAGGACATGTATTTGGCATGTTTTTTTTTTTAAAGCTTGATGTTCTAAAAAGTTTATTTTTCTCTGATAAAAAAAATCGTTTGCTTTTTTGGGTTTTATTGCTTGGTTTGCTTGCTTTCTTTTTTTTTTTTGCATGTATGTAAATGTATGTATTTGGCTGAAATGTCTTTCATATTTTTAATATGGACATTCAAGTCTTTGGAAACTATTTTTCATCCTTTCAATGAAGTTTTCCACTTCAATACTGAGTTTAGAGAGTTCAGTGATATTCAAGAAATATTCATTAACATCTACTCTGTATAAAGTACTACACCCAGTGACATAGGAGATACAAGGGTGAATCACTCAAGGAGTATAGAATCTGTGTAGCAGAGAAATATATACTCAAAAAACTACCAAAAGCTACAAGAGGAAATAAGAATATACCTAAGAGTATGCAGAGGCTTTCTAGGAATAGGATAACACTATTAGTCTTAGGAAAATCAATGTCAAGAAAATGCATAAAACATTGGAACACTACACATGTGGGAGTTATTTATATCCCACTGCTCAAGCTCATCATCAAGGTCTGATTTTTCACTCATGCAAAAATTCAAAAACTTACGACCTCCAGCATAAATGGGTTAATAAGACCTTTAACTGCTATTTTATTATCTTTCATTTCCACTCATTTATTTAGTAGAGATTCCTTGAGAGCCTACTATGTACCTAGCATAGTACTACCACTACAAAAATAATGTGTGATGTGCTTGAATGAGGACGGTGTGGCTACTGCCCTTAAACTGCTTATAGACTTGGGGAAAATACATTTATACAATTAATTATAGTACAACATTGTAACCATTATAAATATAATAAAAATATGTATATGTAAAGCTAAAATGATAGTATTTCTGTTTCCATTTTATAAAAGTTTTTATTTTTATTTTTTAAAAAGACAAAACCCTTAGAACAAACCAAAGCAGCAAAAAGAATAGTCAGGTTTGGCATATATTTTGAAGGAAGAGCTGCGAGTACTTGCTAATAAGTCAGATGCTGGATATGAAAAAGGGAGAATAGGTAAGGTAACTCTAAAGTTTGGGGTATGAAGAATTGGAAAAATTAAGGTGCCATTTAGTGAAATCATGTATCAGTTACCACATTTGCTGAATAACAAATTACCCCAGAACTTAGTGGCTTAAAAATGAGTTACTCATTGACAATTTTGTGGGTTGATAATTCCACTTAGGTTCAGGGAGACATCTCCTCTGTTGCTCTCACTTAGACTCACTTATTGGCTATAGTCAGTTGACAGCTTGGACAGGACTGGATGGTATAAGATGGCCTTACTGACATATCTGGTGGTTGGCAGAGTCTTGGCTGGAGCACCTTGGTCCTCCCCATGTGGTCTTCCCAGCAGGGTAGCTTAGGCTTATTCACAGGGCAGCAACTTTCTAAGACAGCAAGAGTGGAAGCTGCAGGACCTCCTGGGGACTATCTTCAGAAGTTGCACAAGGCCATGTCTGCCACATTTTATTAATCAAAACAAGTCACAAGGCCAGTCTAGATTTAAGGAGTAAGAAAATCGACTCCATTTTATTGTGTTTAATTTTTTTTTTTTTTTTTTTAAGATGGAGTCTCGCACTGTCGCCCGGGCTGGAGTGCAGTGGCGCGATCTTGGCTCACTGCAACTTCCACCTCCCAGGTTCGAGCGATTCTTCTGCCTCAGCCTCCCAAGTAGCTGGGATTACAGGCACCCGCCATTATGCCCAGCTAATTTTTTGTATTTTTAGTAGAGACAGGGTTTCACTATGCTCGCCAGGCTGGTCTCAAACTCCTGACCTCGTGATCCACCCGCCTCAGCCTCCCAAAGTGCTGGGATTACAGGCATGAGACACCGCGCCCGGCCAATGGACTCCATCTCTTGATGTAAGGAGCTGCAAATAAATTGTGACCATTTTTATTCTTCCATACATGGGAACGACAGATAGTGTAGTCTACCCGTTCTAAGAGTTTCGTTTGTAGAGAGAAAAAAAAATTGCGCTTTGCTGGAAAATGGTGCATTGATTAGAGCACAATCTTCCGGTTTCTCTAATTCTGATTCCATGGGGGCTATTTCACAACTTCGTCTCTTATATATAAATGATGGCAATGCAAAAAATTGTTCTTGTCTGTGGATATGGTAACACATTCTGTCCCTTAGAGGATCTATTGACTTTCTTCTCTCACTACAGAAGATGCCATTTTTGCCTCTATTTGCACTTTTATTAAATGTCTATTAAAAGAAGACCTACAAATGCCCAATAGGTATATGAAAAAAAAATGCTCAACATTACTAATCATCAGGGAAATGCAAACTAAAGCCACAATGAGATATCACCTCACCCTAAATGGCTATTATCAAAAAAACTAAAGATAACAAGTGTTGGCGAGGATGTAGGTCAAAGAAAACACTTGTACACTATTGGTTGGAATATAAACGAGTACAGCCATTATGAAAAAATATAAACGAGTACAGCCATTACATCAAAGAAAACACTTGTACACTATTGGTTGGAATATAAACGAGTACAGCCATTAAAAAAAAAAAAAGCCATAAAGCCATTATGGAGATGCCTCAAAAATTAAAAATTAGAATTATTATGTATTATATCTTCTGAATTTCTCTGTTCATTTTTTAATCCTTATGACTTAGCCCAAAACTACTTCATAGTAGCTACTTAATGTTTCTTGAGTGAATATAGCAAAAATAATCCCAGTCTACAAGAAAGAGCATAGTAATATCCACCAAGTCTAACATATATATACACTTACTATTCACCTAGTTCCACTGATAACCTTTATTAACAGATTCTTAAAATGCTTTTAAACTACCCATGTAAATAATTTTAAAAGCACGCTCTGCTGAATTACCCTATTCTACCCCTCTTAGCAATCAAAGGTAAAAAGAATCTTGTAGCAATGTTGACCTGTCTGCAACATGACACCTCTGACTGATAGAAAACAGACAAACTAATGAGAGGAAGCTAAATACGGTTATTGTTTACTGGGCTCTGATAACTTATTGTTGGCCAGCAAGTGAACTCTATCTAAGAGATAGGGAATAAAGAAAACATTGTGCTTGGTCTTAGATAAATAAAATATGGGGAAATATGATTTAAAACAAAAAACAAATTTAACTGACTCATAGTTAAATCTCATGAGTCCTTACAGAGGAGCTTAGGATATCTCTTTAGACTTTAAATACATATAAAACAGCCCTGGGATAAGCACTATTTGACAGTTGAATGACAATCTCACCGTGGAGAAGATAGCTGCATGTTCATTAGCATAAACAACACATTCCAGGCTTCTAAACTATGTAACTTCCCACAAGGAGCATCTGACCCAGATGACCCTAACACTGAGCGAGCCAGTAGGCATCTGAGAATGAAATCAAAACTTACACAGATGCCAAAAAGGTAAAATGACAAAGCTCAGACATGTCTCCTTCAATTTAGTTCAATTCAACAAATATTATTTGAATACCTTACATTGAAAAAACACTGCAACAGAAAGTAGGTACAGAGAACTAGAGAATGGATACTCTACAGTCTCCCTATTTTTGATATAATTATTTACTCATCCTTAGACTAAAATTTGAATAAGATAAAAGACTTTCTTATTATTACTTAAGTATACATTATGGGGAAAGAAGCGATATGTGAATTTACTAAACATTTAATTTAAGCATTACAACTACTTCCAAGTGCCTTCTAGTGAGTATGACCTAACCTATGACTACCGACACGACCTTCCATAGCATGCTCAGGATCACCTTTTAATCCTAGATGGTAAAATGTGAATCTGTCTGTTCCTAGCCCTCTCCATTTCCAGCAATGCTGCTGGTGCACTATTATATTTTTAAGGTTATGTTGCTGATTTGTGTGTCTTGCATTCCCCTGAATCCATTTTCTTCCGGACTTGTTAGCGCCTCTTCTGTGGTGCACCCCGCGCCGCCCCGCCCCGCCCCGCCTCGCCTTTCTACGCAGTCTTGTTGGAGTTGCCCATAGTTATGAAGCATGGTAGGCTGGCACCGTGAGTTGTGCTACACTATGGATTTTCTCCTGCTTTTCCCTACCTACTCCTCCAGAGTGCTTTTACACCACCCATCTTACTCTTGTTTTGCTTGGTTCTCTGCTCCTCTACTTCAGGAAATTCCATGGTTTAGCCTGAAAAAGACTGACTTCATGGGAAGGTGCCTCTCCCCAGTAAATAGACCATCCTCTGATTTAGTTCTCCTTCCACTCCAAACGAACATACACCCTGTAAAATACCTCCTTTATGGCCAGAACTAGAAGCAGATTTTAAACGAAGAGTTTGGGAGTTTTTACATTTTCCTACAAAGCCCTTGTGGTGACTCACATTGTAAGGCTGATGTATGAGAGTGTCAGACTGATTTTAATTTTGATCTCTTATGTCTTTTTCCCCACCCTGTCATGTCACACTAATGACTGTTAAATGCTCCAAAAGACTGGCAAATGGGAAAACAAAGACAAGAGCCAGAGGATTGTAAGTTTCCAAATGAACAAATATTACACATATTTGAGAAAAATTACATTGGGTTAGTTTATAAATATTTGAGCATTATGAAAATCTCCAGCGGTCAGACGCAAGGAGGAGGAGAGATAATCTTTGACCATAAGAATGAGATACTCTGACCATGATATCACTTGCTACTTATTTCAGTTTTTAATGATTAACACCTTCCTCCCTAGGTTAATTTTACTTAGGAATGACCACAGATGTAGCAATTTGTGAATAAAACTGAAGTTTTAAACATTATATAATACCAAGTTTAAAATCTAAACGGGTAAAACATTGTCAAACTCCTTTTTAAAGAAGTCAAAAAACAATTCTATTATATTCATGCTCATTTTGAAAGCTGTCTTTGCCAACAAAAGAATACATTTGTTGATTTATATATATTTGGCATGAAAAAAATCTAACTGCTATAGAAGCTTTGTAATAACTGATAACATAGCTAACTGCCAATTACTAAGAGCTTACCTGTCTCCACTGCATCCCGTGAAGTGGTGCAGATGGGTTCTAATAACTGGATGGCCTGGGTCAGGTGTCAACAGTCATCTGCCTTCCTCGTATTACGCATTGTCCTCCCTAGTATCATAAAATAGCCACCGTTCACTGATGCTGGCTGTGTGCTGGGTGCTTTTAAAAATCTATCTCACTTAATTCTCATAACAACTTTATCAAGTGGGAAATATGATCACCTTTCCAAGGAAAATGGAGACTTGAAACAAGATTAAGAAATCTGCTCAAAGTCTTATACCTAATGAGTGGTAGAGCCAGAATTTGAAACGAGGCATGTCTGCTTGCAAATTTGAGAATCCTATAGTGCTTCCAGATGGAGTATGAGAGCAAAACTCCTTAAATGGTTCAAATTTAACAACTCACAGGAAATTGTTTTAAGTATGCAAGGTGAAAAATTGTGACTTTTATCAAGAATGTAAAATTATGTGTAAGCTTATCTTGATCATTGGTGAAGCATGAATAATATGCTTCTCTTAATCTGAAGTTATGATAATAAAGCATTTCAGAGTGTACAAAGAACTTTTCCATGTGAGCCTAACTTAAGACAACAGATCAAGCAATTGTTATTCACATTTTACAGAAAAGGAAGTTGAATCTTTGATTGGCAGAGTGGTATAGCCAATGCCACACAATTAGGACCCAGTGGAATAAATAAATCCTGGGCCTGGGTCCTTTCAGTTCCATTTATGTGCTCTTTGCACTACATGTTAAACAGGCCATGTTTATGAGCAATGAGAGGAAGCTCCATGGACTTTGTTCCATGTTTGCTTAAAAAGAAAAAGCACTATAAATCAACTTGAAATATCCACTGAGAGCCTTGTTCATTCATTAAGTCTAGCACAATCAATGATACTAACAGGCATTGTAATAAAATCATTCCATTCCATGCTATGTGACACAGTATGACTGTAAAAAGTATGAAACAAGAAAGAGGACGAGGAATTCGTAAGTCATTAAAAGACCAAAAACCATTTCTAACCAAAGGGTTTAATCAAGGTTTGAACCTCATGCCTAAGCATTCTCAGAAGTCCGCTTTCATATGCCAAGCTGTTTGTTACTATCTTCCAGAATAATGTAGATAAGACCCCCCAAATTTTTTCTATTACATGTCATGAATCAAATTTGCTAAAAGTAGGTGTATTGTCAAGGTTTTAAAAATTCCAATTCTTAGTTTTTTTTGTTTTTTTTTTTGTTTTTGAGACAGAGTTTCACTCTTGTCACCCAGGCTGGAGTGCAGTGTCGTGATCTTGGCTCACTGCAACCTCCACCTCCGAGGTTCAAGTGATTCTCCTACCTCAATCTCCTGAGTAGCTGGGATTACAAGCGTCCACCACCACATCCGGCTAATTTTTGTATTTTTAGTAAAGACAGGATTTCACCATGTTGGCCAGGCTTGTGTTGAACTCCTGACTTCAGGTGATCCACACGTCTCGGCCTCCCAAAGTGCTGGGATTACAGGCTTGAGCCACCATGCCCAGCCCCAATTCATTTTTTAAATTAGTAAAGTAAGTTGCGTAATTTAGGGCATGATTTACGTAGTGCAAAATTTAATAGAAACTGGGGAAATAATTGAAATTCACACATGAAGGGAATTTAACTAGTTTTACAAAAAGGATTCCCACCCAAAATTAGTGGGTTTGTTTTATTTTGTTTTGTCTGAATATTGATTTAAAACTTCCTAGTTAATTCTAGTCATTCATAAGCCAATACAAGTGTAAGGCCAAGGAGATCATGTTTATATATTCAGTCATACTTTTCATTCTGGACTATTGGTTAAAACCAAGAAGTACAAGAAACACACAGAAGAGAAAGCATAAGTTAATTAAAGGTATTTAAAAAATAAAGTTCTTCGAGAAGAAAGTAATAAATTAATTTGTCCTTGATACGTAGGAAGCACTCTTGGGGTAGATGGGTATGAGAGAAAATTTCTGATTGTTGAAATAAAAGAGAAAAAATATTTTGGAAAAAGGATATTTGATGAGCATGCTTGAGTGACATCCTATCTGCTATATGATATAAACACTTTCAGTGACCTACAAAATTTTCATTAAAACTAAAAATATCACAACAGGCTTAAAGTGATCCAATCTTTTGTGGATGCTTCTGGAAGTTAACCCGAAGCCAAAGTAAAATCAGCCTCAAAAGCAAAGAAACAGCATCCATGTAAATCATGTTAAAAACATCTTAGTCTCATGGTAAAATTCTGGGAGTCAGTGCTCTCCAATGTGAGAATCACTTCTCTATGTAGCAGCTTCATGCAGAAACAAAAACACAAAATCAAGAATAACAAAATGTTCTAGTTGTAGCCCCAGGTGAGATTTGGTGAATTAGTCAACCTGTGTCTTTGAGTACTCTTCATAGGTATCACCCAGGCCCTGTAGCCTCACCAATATTTTTCTAGAATGTTCTAGAAGTTGTACAGGCACCCTGATACAATCTACACCAAGGTCAGTTGGAGACCAACAATGAAAGTTGTTCATTGATAGCATTTGTTTTGCTGCATTTGGGGAGGTAAAGAGGGTGGCAGAGCCCTTACCAGAACAAAGAGGGAAAGATAGAAGAAAATTTATTTCAGACTGTTAATTGAATGCTCAAATGGGTGTAATTGGGTTGACGAGGTCTAGAGTTTCTTAAATGACTCATCTATATTTCTACTGCCATTTAAGAAAACATTTAAATTATTCATCTCAACTTTATATTTAAAAATCGTTCTATTAAAGAAGGAACCAAGAAAATGATTTAAAAAACAAAAAACAATTCTTCAACTGGTCAAAAAAAAAAAAAAAAAAAAAAAATTTGTGAGCTACTGCGTACCAGGAATCTACCTCTGGTATTTTCACTTCATTGAAAGTATTATTTTCTTTTTTTCCATACTGGTGTCTTTTTTTTACATGTGTAAGTTCTGGCGCTTTCACTTTAGTATTGATTTGTGTCAAAACAATTACAATTTTCATAATATACATTTTTATGAAGATAAAAAAATAATGCTATTAGTCAAAGGTCTACCATTTGATTTCATTTGATCATTGATTTCAAGGATAAAAGAATCCTGACTGAGAGTGACCATTTTCCACATTGTGAGGAGAAATTGTGCCAATCACCAATGAGCACCACACAGCCGCCATACCTGTGATTTACACCTAAAGTAGAGCCTTCTACTTTGTTTATGATAACATAAGACAGATGTGGTAAAATTGTTTAAAGTTGTTAACTAATAAAGGAAACCTTTTCTACCCTCCCTATGAAATTATTTTAGACTCTCCATTTATCCACAAGTAAATCTGAAGTATTGCATTATAACTTTATTACAATCAAATAAAGTGAGTTACATTTAACTCCCTATAAGAACTAAGTTCATATCACTTCCAAAGTCTTTCAGAGATCAAAATATTTTGCTTATCCCAGATTTTACCTATTAGGATTCTGTAAGAAATTATTAAAAATATGGATGTATAAATTACAATGTAATAGTTAACATGCCATCTCCCTCTACTGGATAGAATTAAAAATTATGAATTACTCCAATATATTCACCTAAAGGTGTGTTTACATTGTGGTTTCATGGAGACATAAATCAATTAACCTCATACCTTATCCTCATTTCTAATTCTACCATGAAAGAAAATGTCATGAATTGTCTTCTTTCACTGATTTTGCTGTATAAATGCTCTCTCCTTGCCCATGTTGAGTGTGGAATATGAGGTAACAATAAATATTTGTAATTCACATACCATAATATATGACTATAATTATTCAGTCCATGATTAAGGTAAAATTTCTTTAAAAACACATAATTTTGGAGATCTACAGCTATTCTAAACAAGGAATAGGTATCATTGTTACTTCAAAGTTAGGATTTCCAAATTCTTTCTTTGGTCATATCTTTGGGTGAGGAATATTTAGGTCCAGGTGTTCAAATATAGCCCTTCATATCTTAAGACAGAGAGTTACTCTTTGGTTAACGTAAGAAAGCCTTCCGCATTTCATAATTCACAAAATACACTGAAATAGCGTATATTATTTTATATGGGATAATGTAGAACAAAGGTCTGGATTCAAACACTACATGGAACTTAGCAAATGTGTTACATTGGCAATTTATGTAGTGTCTGTTAGGTTCAATCTCCTTCTCTCTCAAATAGGGCTAATCATCACATTTACTGCTTAGGGTTATTTTTAGTATTAAATAATATAATGTATAAAAAGTGTTTTTCAAAGAACCTTGTACAAAGGAAATGCTTTTATTATACTTTAAGTTCTAGGGTACATGTGCACAACGTGCAGGTTACATATGTATACATGTGCCATGTTGGTGTGCTGCACCCATTAACTTGTCATTTACAGTAGGTATATCTCCTAATGCTATCCCTCCCCCCTCCCCCCACCCCACAACAGGCCTCGGTGTGTGATGTTCCCTATCCTGTCTCCAAGTGTTCTTATGTTCAATTCCCACCTATGAGGGAAAACATGCGGTGTTTTGTTTTCTGTCCTTGCTATAGTTTGCTCAGAATTATGGTTTCCAGCTTCATCCATGTCCCTGCAAAGGACATGAACTCATTCTTTTTTATGGCTGCATAGTATTCCATGGTATATATGTGCCACATTTTCTTAATCCAGTCTATCATTGATGGACATTGTACCAAGGAAATGCTTAATAAATGTTAGCTATTTTTAAATTATACTAAACACGAATTTAATGAAGCTACTGACAAATTTAAAGTATGTAAATGAGTCTTAGGAAACTGTGTGTTTGAGTTCATGATTTTGAGTCAGTTCTCTTTCTATATTTTTAACTAAAACACAGAGATAATAATGCATTTGCTCTTTAATCTTCTCCTTGATAGCCGAAACTGACATTAAAACCTAAAAATGTAAAGCAGCAGAAAAGACTGAATAGATCTGAAGAGGACTTTTTAGATTCTATTTCATACAATCCCCCTGATTTTCACCTATGAAAGAACCAGCACCCTGAGAGGTAAAATGGTCTCTAATGGCAATAGAACTAGAGTCTAGAGTCTAGCCATTCATGTAACAGGTCATGGAGCAAAAGCCAAGGCCCCCAAATCCTAATTCAGTATACCTCAAAACCTCAAACTTTCTCCTGACAACAGATGCTTTTCCTGTCATGGTCACTTGTTCCATATACACAAGAAATACAAATCTACAATGCATGATGCAAATTATGATGTGACCAAAATGTGTAAATGAAACTAGTGTATGTAGTCCCTAGAAACAGACACATAAATTTCAATTGTTTAAATTATATAGAGGAGGTTACATTATTTCTCTTCAAATTATATTTATGTTATCTAATTTTTTTCTTAAAGTCAACCCTATAATGTAGGAAGGACATATTTTATTAACTGCATTTTGAAGAAGAGGAAACTGAGACCCAGCGTGTTATGATTTCATAGCTAGTGATGGGAGAAACAAACATCAGGTGGTTGGACTTTTTTTTTTCCATTGTTTCTTGCATTGTTTCTTGGTGGTGTTTTAAGCTATGACATTGATATCCTCTATCATTCATAAATGTTAAATTTATAAAAATAGAATCATCCAAATGAACATATCTTTTGATGTATATAAAATCAAATATGTATCCTGGAACATAAGTTATCATGAGTTTCATCTCAGAAAAATGTCATGGTCATTGTTAGTTTTAAATTAATTTAAAATATAAATTGACAGAATCTTTACTTCCTACAATAAACCCTTTGAAATAAATTTAAGATTACAATCAACTAGGAATAGAAAGATTTAAAATGTGTCATTAAAGTACCTAATATTAATCAGTTATCTTTTAAGGCTCAAAAAAAAAAAAAAAGCCATTCATATTTGAATAAAACTTAAAGAAGGTATCTTACAGGTAAATCATAGACTCTGAGTTGAATTTTAAAAACGACCTTCATTCTAAAGTGTCCCTTTAAAGATATCCCGAAATGTTGCTAAGTAGAGTAAAACAAATTCTATGGACTGTACTTTAACACTATGATAGGTTCTATTGATGTAAAAGCATTATCACTACCCACCCTGCTCAGATAATACCTTTCCCAAGGCAGTACAGCAATAAAGATCTGGTAAGTCATGTTGCCAGGATCATAAATTTTTTTCTGAGAAAAGCAGTTTACCCCTTTACCACATGTACTGCCAGGATTAGGAGCAAGCAAGGGAGTCCTAGGAGGAAGGGACTTTTGGGGTGTGGTGTTCACAGCCATTGCTTTGAGCCCCTGGCAGTGGCAAAGTGACTCTGTCCACCCCTCCCAGGGAGCTGACCAGAACTGTACCTGGAATTTGTTAAAAGGTAGATGATATGATCATGACAGGGAATGGGGGGAGTGGCTAAGGTAATGAGATCAGTCAGATTAGTGAGACTCCAGTTTAAGGTTCGAGGAGGCAACTGGCATGGTAAAAAGAGCATGGTATTTTTTAATTGGACAGATCTGAGTTTGAATTCCTATTTCTCAATTTATTCACCACCAGCATGACTATAAGTAAGTTAACGTCTCCATTAAGCCTGTGAACCTTTGTATGCCTCGATTTCCTCATCTGTAAAATGAGATAATGCCTATTAGGGCGCTGTGGAGTAAATGAGCTAGTAAAGCCCTTAGAATAGTGCCTGGCAACATGGTAAATTCTAAGTGTTAGTTATTTTTGTGTATTATTGTCTCTCTAAACTTCAACGTTCTCATCTGGGGAAATGAGGATAACAGAACATGGCTTTAGAGTTCTCTTGAGGATTACGTGAAAATTGAGTACTTTATAAATGGTGGATGTTGTTGCTGTTGTTATCTGTTACTTTTGTTGTTTTTCTCCATGCATGTTAGTTATTTGTGTACCATACACTATTTTGCTAACTAAAAAAAAAAAAAGAAAAAAGAAAAAAAAATGAACTGGATCTTTTACTAGTTATAGGATGACAGCCTATGAGACAAGTCTGGAATTTAACCTCAGGGTTGCCTAATTAATAGAAGATACTATCCCCAGACAAAGTAAGTAAATAATTGATATTGAGTTAGGTTGAAAAGGTCCTTCCTCCGGTGATAAGATGAGAGCATAAAATTCAATGTCAGAAATACACTTGGATGATTCAGTTTTAAGATCTCCAAGCTTAAAATGTATCCCACAGAACAATTCTTCCTTATATGCTCTTTGTCACATTGCTGCTAATGTTCATTCATGACAAATAGTTTGCCAGAGTCAAGGCGAACCCTTCCTTGTAGTCTCAGTTAAGACTTGAACACATTCTTCAAGTTGAACGAGGAGCAGTGACAAGCAATACAGTCTACAAATTTGCGGATCATGTTTCTACATGAGGCTGCACTAACATTACCAGTGCTGCCAGCAACGAAGTATCCTGGGGCAAACTGAGCCTGCACTGCAGGACCAAAACTAGGGGGAGGCTCTCACCTTGGCTGTAGAAAACTCAATCAGCAAGATAAATAATATTGTAGTGCAATGTTCTTTAAAAAAATGAAACAAATGCACAAAAATCCATGATGAGCACAGTATCAAAATTTTAAATAAAGTTAGTGAATTAGTTTTCTATGGCTGCCCTAACAAATTACCTTAAATTTATCTGTTTAAAACAACATACATTTATAATTTTACTGTTCTGCATATCGGACATCTGACATGAATCTTACTACACTAACAACAAGACATCGGAGACCTGCATTCCTTCTGGAGGCTTGAGGGGAGGTTCTGTCTTCTCCCTCTTTTCCAGCATCTAGAGGCTGCCTGCATTTCTTTTCTCCTGACCCCCTTTCTCCATCTTCAAAACCAGTAATGGTGGGTTGAGTCTTTCGCACATGGAATTACTCTGACTTCTTGCCTCCCTCTCCCTTTTAGGGATCCTTGTGATTACGCTGGACCCACACAGATAATCCAATATAATCTTCCCATGTAAAGGTCCTTTGTCCCACCTGCAGAGTTCATTTTACCATGTAGGGTAAGATGCTCACAGGCTCTAGGGACGGGATCTTGGACATCCTTGGAGGCCATCATTTCGCCCACTGCAGACAGGGTGTGACCCTGCATGTGCATGATTCTGCCTCACTCCCCTCACCCTAATCCTGGCCCCGCTGCAATGTGATTTGACAAATTGAGGTCTATTAGTCCTGAGTTTTCCAGGATGGAAGCACTCTATCAAGATACCATTACAAAATCTAGAGGTATCCGCAGGCAAATCTGTTCTAAAGGTGGCCCAGAAGTATACAAGCAATCAGAAAATAGCAAAACAAGCATAATAAATAATTTGTTTACATTGCAAAGGCACAAGCATTTTGGTATTTGGAAAACGTTGCAAAGCTAAAACTCATCTCTAAAGCATTAGTGACATATTCTATTATTCTAAAATGCTTGTTACTTTTATTTTTTACTATTGACTTATTTTAAGCACTGCTAATGTTTCACTGGAAAGTTAGAATTTTTTTTTGCTCTTCATATGAGGGAGACTTACCATCAACTTTCAGCTGGGTTAAAGTGCTATACCTTTCTTCAGAAAGGCCCTGGGTGCTGTAGAATTGCTTTCTGCTCATATCAGTGAGGTTAGGTGTTACAGTTCCTGGAAGCTGAGCAAATAGGTGCCTTCTCTAGACCTTATGTTGGATTCTTCCATCTTGATCTTCCCACGTTTGTAAGCTCCTGAGTGCAAGCACCATCTTTTATTTTATTTTATTTTATTTAGACAGAGTCTGGCTCTCTCACCCAGGCTGGAGTCCAGTGGCATGATCTCTTGTTCACTGCAGCTTCCACTTCCCAGGTTCAAGCGCTTCTCATGCCTTAGTCTCCCAAGTAGCTGGGATTACAGGCACCCGCCCGCCACCACCACCAGCTAATTTTTCTATTTTTAGTAGAGATGGGGTTTTGCCATGTTGGCGAGGCTGGTCTCAAACCTCTGACCTCAGGTGATCTGCCCACCTCAGCCTCCCAAGTGCTGAAATTACAGGCGTGAGCCACCATGCCCAGCCAGGCACCATCTTATTTATTATTTGACAAAAAGTGGATATTCAGACATTTTTTTGCAAATAGTATAGAATTGAATTTTCAAGATAACCCAGGGAGGCAAGTACTGTCTTCTTTCACTGTGCCACAGAAGTGGAGTGCCTTGCCCAAAGTTACCTGAGGTACGAGCCCAACTCCATCATGATCTAAGGTTCCAGACCTTTCCACCTACCCCTAACCCAATTCTTCTCTTACAAATGCACTTCCAGAACAACACTATTGAGGGCATCACTGAAGCACATGGACATCCAAATACAAGCTTAAATCAGGGGATATCTCCACAGCTTCCAAACCAGTAGTATTTAAAGAGAATGAGAAATACACTGTTCAGGGCTCAACATATTGAGAGAAACCCCTTCTTCATGGAAAAAGTCTGCTAACAAAAAAAATCATTAAAATTATATCAGAAAATTGAGCAGCAGCCCCGTTCCTGAAGATGTGTTAACTACCCTATTTCTGATCAAAGAAAAGGAATTGTACTTGCTATAACAGCATTCAGGGAGACTGAGAGAGAGACATCTGCTTCATTAGTACTATCCTTGCCAGCAGGGCCAATTAAATTAAGAAGGTATCCTTTCCCTGGTAGATTTCATTCCAAACACATTACACAAGTTATACTCAGAAAATTTACTGCAAGGAGATCATTTATATTCATTAATCCTAGGGCTTTCTTTTGTAATCTTTTTCCTAAAAGGAAATTCTCATTTTTGCCCTAAATTAAGGGACATATTTATTTGTACATAAAAGAGCAAATTCCTCCTACTGATGCCTTTAGTTCAGGCAGGCAGGGCCAGCAACAGGATCCACAGGTGCAGCTTCCAGTATCCCCTCAGTGCTAACTGCAGCATCAAGAGAAAAGCCTGTGGTCTTCATCTTGAGAACAGCACTCCATGGGCTCTGCCTCCAGAGCACTCACCAGCAGCCTAAAACTGCCAAGCAGAGGTCAGCGAGAGGTCTGGGGCTCTGCACGTTTTCTCCCAAATCACAATTCACTCAAGGCTGCACATTGCTCCAAAGGGTGCGTGTGATTATAGAAAAACAGTCCTCAGACATTTCACCCTATAGCTGACCCTCTTTTCTCCCAAGCCCCAACATTCCTTCTCTAATTGTTGCCTTCCCAGCTCAGACTCTGAAAACACACTGGTCAAACACCATCATGGCAAAACGCCATCTCATAAATGCCAGGAAGAGCAAAATAGAACAAAACAAAGAACATTTGTTTCAGGAAACTTCATAGTGAAGATGTTAACAAACTATAACATCCTATTTACCTGTACAGAACTTTCCAAAATAGGTTCTCTTCAATAAATAAACACATTAAGGATCTAGCCTCTCTCATAAATAATTCTTTTCAAACAGTAATCAGGAAACATAAATAATTTTTATTCAGTTGAGCCAGTGTTTTTCCAATTGTGTTAATCATCAAAATCATTTCAAATGCTTCTAAAAATATAGATTCCTGGGCCTCCACTTAAATCTAATGAGTCGGAATCACTCAGGGAAGTGTCAAGAATCTCACTTTTTACCAGGATGATGATGATTGGAGAAATTTAGGCAATAGTGAATTAGGCAACTTTTTTGTATTCTATCATAAATTATAATTATAATTATAACAGAATATAAAAATTAGAATATTATATTTGCAATGGATCCTGTACCTCATATAAAAATGAGAAGATGAGAAGATACACGGCTCACATTCTGGAAGGATTTGAAATTTAGTAGGAAAAATGAGGCAAGAAAATAATTGTACAGTAAGTTAGAATATAAGAAATTTTGTAAGAGCGATTCCACCAAAGTAGTTCTAAAAGTTTGAAAGAAGAAATCATATCAGGTCATAGAGGGAAGTAAGGAAAAGCTTTAAAAAATATTTTTTATTTAAGATGGACTTTACAAACGTGTAATCTTCACCTGTAATCCTAGCACTTCGGGAGGCTGAGGCAGTCGGGTCACATGAGGTCAGGAATTCTACGCCAGCCTGGCCAACATGGTAAAACCTCGTCTCTACTAAAAATTACAAAAATTAGCTGGGGGTGGTGGCGGGCACCTATAATCCCAGCTACTTGGGAGCCTGACACATGAGAATCACTTGAACCAGGGAAGGAAGGGGAGGTTGCTCTGAGCTAAGATGGTACCACTGCACTCCAACCTGGGTGACACAGCAAGACTCTGTCTCAAAAACAAAACAAAACAAAACAAAACAAAACAAAACAAAACAAAAACAAAAACAAAAAAAACGTGATCTTGATGGGAATCAGAAAAGGCAAAAGTCACAGGGAAATAAAAACCTACAACATGAATGAGGAACAGTGACAGTGTTTGGCTACAGTACAGGGAGTAGCTACACCAGAGGCTGGAAATCTAAACCAGTGCTCAATTGAGAGACCACTGAATGTTTGGCAATGGAGTGTATACTTAATTTCTTCTTTTTTTTTTTTTTTTTTTTGAGACGGAGTCTCGCTCTGTCGCCCAGGCTGGAGTGCAGTGGCCGGATCTCAGCTCACTGCAAGCTCCGCCTCCCGGGTTTACGCCATTCTCCCGCCTCAGCCTCCGGAGTAGCTGGGACTACAGGCGCCCATCACCACGCCCAGCTAGTTTTTTTGTGTATACTTAATTTCTTAAAAAAAGGGATCAGTTAACTAAGACATGGAGTTGGCTGGTGATGATATGCTCAGAAATGCATTTCATAAATGTTAATTATTTGGCAGTATTGTTTACAACTGACTGTAAAAGGGAAGGCAGTCGAGGTGTTTGCAGTGCTCCATACTAGAGCTCATAGTGCTTCATGCTGGAAAGGAAAAGGACCTTACCGATGGAACAGACATTGCGGAGGTAACCTCCAGAGAACTTGGTCCCTGAGTTCATGCGACACATATGAGACACTCAGGTGAAGCCAAAGGCAGAAGATGGGTTCATCCATGACAGGAAGAGGGAACTTCTAGATTCATCAGGTATTGTGTTTTAAAATGGGGGAAGAGGCCGGGTGCCATGGCTAACATCTGTAATCCCAACATTTTGGGAGACCAAGGAGTGTAGATCACTTGAGCCCAGGAGTTCCAGACCAGCCTGGGCAACATGGCGAAATCCCATCTCTACAAAAAATACATAAATTAGCTGGGCGTGGTATGTGCCTGTAGTCTCAGCTACTTAGGAAGCTGAGGTGGGAGAATAGCTTGAACCTGGGAAGGGGAGGTTGCAGTGAGTCGAGATTGTGCCATTGCACTCCAGCCTGGGCAACAGAGTGAGATGCTGTCTCCAAAAAAAAAAAAAATAGGTTGTTTTTTCAAGCCCTGCATTATTTTGTGCAGAAAATATTGGGCAACATGGAGCTTTATAGTCATGTCTTTTGATTGTAGAGCTTTTATTAACTTCTACTTGGCTCAAACTAAGGTAATATATTAATAGGTGTATGCCAGGGCATACATTTTGCTCTTGCCTTTGACTTCAATATGCCTCCACACAGCACTGTACCCAGAACCTTCTCAGAAAAGCAGAAGGAGGGCTTAGACAATTAGTAAATGTGGTTCTGAGGTCTAAATCCTGAAAAATATCAAATATCCTCTTAAAATCCAACCTAACCCCTTATTGTATTTGATTTATTTCCTTACTTTGGTACTGCTAATGTGTAATTTCTGCCTGGACAATAGGGCTGTACGCAATTTTTGGTCATCCAGAAAGCTCAAATACCCAATCATTTGGCAATTTGGTGTTATTGACAACAAACTCAGTCTAAATTAGGTCCTATAGAGGAATGTAATATGCTCCACCAAGATGCACCTAAATCCACAGAAGTCAAACAAATAGATTTTTGCCATCTTTCTGTGAATAGTTAACATGCTCAAACAGAAACAAAATGACCTTTTCCAGGCATGTCTGCAGCACAGAAAAATGACTGATCTTTTCGCATGACATGTTTATGTAAATATTAATCAACAGCTTTTGATAAGGAAAAATACAGCACATACTTAAACACACACATATGTTTTTCAAAAATATTTTAAATGCAAGCAGCTTTGTGGAAACTTTCAAGAATTATTACAAATGTTAGCAATCTCAAAGGAAAAGTGACTTTCTATAGATGAAATAAATGGAGAGGTTTGTTGTTTTTTGTTTGTGTGTTTTATTACTTGCGATTGTGCAATATGGATGTCAAGATATGTTTATGCTAAGAGTTGGGAAAATAAGCACAAAGCACAAAGATCTACAAGAAATCAAGAAAGAGCTAAATAAGCCAGGCGTGGTGGTTCATGCCTGTAATCCCAGCACTTTGGGAGGCTGAGGCAAGCAGATCATGAGGTCAGGAGTGCAAGACCAGCCTGACCAACACAGTGAAACCCCGTCTCTACTAAAAATATAAAAATTAGCCGGGCGTGGTGGCATGTGTCTGTAATCCCAGCTACTCAGGAGGCTGAAGCAGGAGAATCGCTTCAACCCAGGAGGCGGAGGTTGCAGTTAGCTGAGATTATACCACTGTACTCGAGCCTGGGCAACAGAGTGAGACTCTGTCTCAAAAAAAAAAAAAAAAAAAAAAAAAACCTAAACAAACAACAACAACAACAAAAATCAGGAGAAAAAAAACTATGCATTATTTTTTCTCTTCTTTTCTATTCCCTTTCAATGTGAGTTTATTGAAGCACTGCTTTCATGAGTACTTAATGCTTGGACAGTTCTATACTGAAGAGTTGGGAAGGAATAGAGAATAACAATAATTACCGTTTGTTAAGCATCTATTTTGTGCTAGAACATCTGTTAGATTCTTCACATGTATTTTCTTGCAAAGTATGCAATTCTTATTATCCACAGGGAGATTAAAGAAATTATTCAAAGTTATAGAACCAGTAATAATAGTATCTACTTCATTGGGCTACTGTGAAGACTAAAATAGATTAAAAATGAAAAGTATTTAAAACAGCATCTGTCACATAGTAAGTATAGGTCATTGTTATGATGTCATGAGGAGACCAATAGGTACTGCATTTTCTTTAAAAAATAACTTAATACAGTAAAATGTGTTCCATTTCAATATATATTTCACATCTCTAGTGTTGTTAATTTATTGAAGCACCGTTTCTTTTTTCTTTTCCTGTTTTTTTTTTTTTTTTTTTTTTTGAGACAGGATCTCACTCTATCACCCAGGCTGGAGTGCAGTCGCAGGATCTCGGCTCACTGCAACCTCCACCTCCTGGGCTTAAGTGATCCTCCTGCCTCAGCCTCCTTAGTAGCTGGAACTATAGGTGTGCACCACTAGGCCCCACTAAATTTTTTTGTATTTTTTGTAGAGATGGGGTTTTTCCCTGTTGCCCAGGCTGCTCTTGAACTCCTGAACTCAAGCAGTCCGCCCACCTTGGCCTCTCAAAGTGCTGGGATTACAGTCATGAGCCACCATGCTGGGTCACTTTTTCTTTTTCCTTTTTTTTTTTTTTTTGACACATTGTCTCTCTCTGTTGCCCAGGCTGGAGTGCAGTGGCGCGATCTCGGCTCACTGCAAGCTCTGCTTCCCAGGTTCATGCCATTCTCCTGCCTCAGCCTCCCGAGTAGCTGGGACCACAGGCACCCGCCACCATACCCAGCTAATTTTTTGTATTTTTAGTAGAGACAGGGTTTCACCGTGTTAGCCAGGATGGTCTCAATCTCCTGACCTCGTGATCCGCCCGCCTCAGCCTCCCAAAGTGCTGGGATTACAGGCGTGAGCGATCACGCCCGGCCCACTTTTTCTTATATTGTCATTCCTCAGTAATTTAATCTTGATAATCACCACTATAATCTAAAATTCAATTAAAGATTTTTAAAGAAAAGTATGGGTAAGGAAAGCTTCCTTGTGCTTTATTAATAGCGTAAATAAATCATGTAATACTATTTACAAATTCAACCTGTTTTATTTGCATAGGTGTGCAATATGTGCCAATCACACAGATAAATCTGTGACACTTCTATCTCTGTACGTTTCAATGTGTCACAGGCCAAGGTAAGAATTCACCGTCTCCTCCTGTATATAGAAAGAACAGATTTCAAAAACAGCCAGATTTTCTCATTAAATTTTTTTGTTTCAGAAAATACAGTCTTTAAAAAATAGCTGCCTGTGTTAACATGTAATTTATGTTATTTTTAAATAAATCTAAATATATATTCAAAAATTTTTAAAGTGTTAATTTCTAATGTTTAATATCTAATATCAGTAGCTATAACCCCCAGAAGCAAGTGCTCTTTGGGAAAGCTCAATAATTTTTCAAACTGTACAGAAAAGGCAAAAAGTTTGAAATCTGCTGCTGTAGGCAATACTTTGTACTTCTTGTGGATAAATTGAGGCTTGCCTTTACCCAGCAAGACTGGCACCACAGCTAATTGGGCTGGGATATGAGCAAATATTTGTGCATACTTTGTGTGTCCTATGCATGCTTGCATATGCACAAGTCCGAAGCAAATGTGAGAATAAATCAAAGTAAGCAGATGCACAGTGCTTCATATATTTTATTTTACATCCTCCTCTGTTAGTCTTGTGAGGAGGTAAGTGCTATTATTATCTGCATTTGGCAGATGAAAAGAGTAAGATGTAAAGAGAAAAGTATGAAAAATGGAATAGAAGTAACAGACAATCTATCTAGAAGAGGAATCTGTCTGTCTGGGATGGAAAATGAAGAAAAGGTGGAAGGTCGAAATAGAGTGAGTCTCAGAGTAAACAAACCATCAGACAATCACAATAACTCCCCTTGTTGGCTCTTGAGAAATCACTTATTGCCATCTGTACCTAGCGATATTAGCACTTGATCTACCTCTCTCCATTTTTCTCAGGATCAAAACAAATGCAACAAATATAAGCTGTAAAGACCCAAAGTAACAAAAGGGTCATGTTGTGTATATCAGAAAGCATTGTAACTATGCACTTTTCATTGTCTTTAAGATTACTCAAAGTCTAAAACCTTCTACTTAATTGTTGGATAATTTCCTAACATCAAGTGCATGATTTTTGAGCATTTTAATTTGTTTCTTCTAACTTGAATTCTTAGTCCAGTGTCTTAGTCTGTTTGGGCTGCTATAACAAAATAACTTATCCTGGGTAACTTGCAGACAACAGAGATTTATTGCTCACAGTTCTGGAGACTGGGAGGTCCAAAGGTGCCAACATATTCAGTGCCTGTGAGAGCTTTCTATTAGGTTGGTGGAAAAGTAATTGCGGGTGTTGCCATTGAAAGTAATGGCAATAACCACAACAACTTTCGCAACAACTTAATACTTTATAAATGACAACTTCTATGTGTCTGCAAGTGGTATAAGGGGCCAACAGGCTCCCTTTCATCTTTTTTTATAAAGGCATAAATCCCCTTCATAATGGAGTAGCCTACATCATCTCCTAAAGGCCCAAAATGTTAATACCATCATATTGGGTATTAAGTGTCAACATCTGAATTTTGGGGGACACCAACATAGCATTTAATTAGTTTAAAATTATGTGTGTCAAGCTAATTGTTGACAATGCATTTGAATAACATTGCTAATTACTGGCACTTTCATGAATGGAAAAAATGTCAAATTTCTGTCTCAATATTTGGGAAACAGCAAAGAAGATTTTTACACATATACTAAAACCATATGGTTTTGTTAAAAAAACCTCAATCATAGAACTTTTCAGAAAGTCACTGAATAAGGTAAAACATTCTTATGGGGTATCACGAAAAGATAGCCAAAAAATGCTTTCCAAATTTCCCTTGTAATTTGTTGACTTGAGGATTATATTATGACACAGAATTGGACATAGTTTACTTTTCTTCTTAAGAGAGTGTATGTGTGTATTTATCAAGCCAAGCACCAGCAATCTGTTTGCAAATGGAATGTCACCAAGCTACTCTCAAGCTTTGACCAAGAGCATTCATTTTACCATGTTTGACAGCAACCACAGCAGGAGTGTCTATGTTTACCAGTCTTGGCAATGAGCTGGCACCAGAGTCAGCCTGAGACCTGCTCAAGACAACTTACACAACTCTCAAGGTTCATGTTAGTTTGGTTTAGCTTAGAAAGTCAAGAAAATTGGCATGTCTTGCATTTCTACCACTAGCTGAATAATCAAAGGCAAATATCTCCAATCTATGTACCTCTGTAAAATATGATAAATAATAAAGCTTAATATCAAAATCAATCTTTATTTTTGGAAAAACAGAAGCATTTTGAAATTTTGAAGGTGATCACTACAAAAATGTTATTCATTAAAACTATTATCTAACTTCTCTCTCATTCCCAAGACTGGATATTTTTGAGAAAAGAGGCCCACTGAAAAACCGGCCTTGTTCTCTCTTAGACATTCGATAGCATCAAGAAGACAAGATATGAAACAACTGGAAAACAATGTAAAGCAACTCATATAAAGGATTAAATTTATGATACAGGCCAAGGAGCTTGGAGGAGGAAAATCAATTCAGACTAGTGTGATGTGAATTACAGATTTAAAAACAAGAAAGAAAAAGGAAAGCTCTGAAACGGGGTAAAGTTCCACTACAGTAATATAAAATATTTTACCTAGTTATGTCTTTCCAGACTTCATATGCTACCACTCAAGTATGGGAAAGGAGAGAGTTTTGTCTTTACTCCATGCTGTCTTTTGAAGTCAAGTTTATGCTCAGGGACAGAGAGAGAAGTATCGTCCAACACACTGATACTTGAACATTGAATATAACACATGTCACAACAAAACTTTACTCCTAAGAAAATATCTCACAGTCCATGTGATCCATAGGCATCCAGTGTCACTGGAAACTGGTGAATCTGAATACAGGACACTTTCTTAGGTAAAGAATTGTCTTCCCCTGCAACTAGTCTTTGCTGTTTCCATCCTCTGAAGGTTTTCACAAACACAGGCTCCTTTTGTAAAACCTGAAACTTTGAAATCATTGTTATTATTGTCTCATCTGAATTTATGCAGAAGAGATTCTTCCCTAAATGAAAACACAGAAACAACACCTTGAACTAAACTAACACAAACAATGGCATGCAGAGATAAATATTTTAAAGGAAATTTTTAAAGTGAACATTAAAAGAAAAGAAAAATAAGGAAACCAAATAAGGAAAGCAAAAATAATAACTGACTTGGAAGACTTTATTAATTCTGAATATTATTCCTTAAAACCCGATATCAAAAAAATTACATAAAAACAAACAAAAAAATCAAAATACCTAAAAATATACATAAACAACTACCTAATGAAAAATTAATAAACATTTGACTTTCTTGAACTTGGAGAAGTGAATTGTGAAATTTCTATCCAATCATTGCTACTTCACTTCAGAATCCCTGCAAGAAAATATTTATGCAGTTCTTGAGCCTAGTGATATATAGCACCATGAATTTCTGCAGACATTAGTGACATAGGCTTTGGATGGCTTTCTCCATGTTTTGTATGACCATTGTAGGTTTTAAATATTATATCTAACATCTTTAAACATGTACTGTAGAACACATTAATGAATCGGCCTTGTATTACATGCTATTTACACAAGATGTTTTCCCTATAGAACAACAGTTTTTTTATGCTAAATATATCATAACAACTATATAGAAATTAGCATATTTATGAAGAGTATTCATGTCGATTTACTCTGATCTTACCATACAGTAGTGTCAGGTTTTTAATGGAAGCAGAGGTCCTTAATGTAACAATGTGCACTGCTAATTAGTTGATTCATTCATGCATCCAAGCAACATTTATCAAGGGCTTATCTTATGCCAGGTACTGCATTAATCATGTGAAAAAGACATGGGTAAATAAAACATGACCCGTTTTGAAACTCACAGTATCATGGGGATGACAGACAGACAACTTCAAGGGAGTGAGAGAAAGCAGTGGATCCATGGCCAAAGCACTGTATGACAGCAAGAGTAGCAGTAGCCACCTGGGCCCCAACATGGAGGGCAATGACAATGCAGAGTCATGCAAAAAAAAGGAAAAGAGTATTCATTTCACAAAAGACTCATGCAGGACAAACAACATAAGCAAATGAAGTAGCACATGAAAATACATGGAGTTATGAAAGAGTATTTGGGATTTTCAGTACTACGTGTGGTTCAGAAGGCCTGGTACATACAGCATGTGCCAGCAGGAAACAAAGGGAAGCAGAGTCGGAGCATGTGTGTTACAGGAACCCAGACTGCTTCCCAAAGAAACTGGGAGTGACTCAGATCTGTGATTTAAAAAGAGAACTTGTGGAAGCATGAAGAATGATTTGGATGGACTAAGAGATCATTGTAATCTGGAATTATATGTGCCATTTTTCTAATGGAAAAAGAAGCAAGAACGTTCTGAAGCTGACTTTAGTTAACTGTGGCAGATGCTGCTAGTTGCCTATGCAATACGTATTTGCCCTTTCATCACTACCTACAGAATTACAATTTTTCTTGGGGTAGAAATGTGCCAAATTAAGAATGTTCATCTCCCACAGATTTATTTGAAGCCAAAGCCATGTGACCATAGTTCTGCCCAATACACGTGAAGGGAAGTCTACTGGGAAGAGTTTCTGTAAGATTTGTTGTTTTCTTGATGAAAAGGATAGATACAGAGTTAATGTGCTCCTTTCTGCTCAATCTTACCATCTTCTTTCTGCCTAAAGTATGAACATGATACGTAGAGATGAACCAACCACATTGCCAACTTCAGGACAAAGTTGATATGTGAAAAATAAATCCCATGTAGTAAGTAACTATAGTCAGACTTCTATTACGAATGGCCAAAAGAAATACTAACTGACTCAGCAACAAAGGAAATTTTGTAGGTAAGGATAAGGTAAAATCTAAATTAAAAAACAAAACAAAACAAAAAACAAAAAAAACCCCACCTCCAACTAAACAGTGAACAAGCAGAGAAACAAATCTGATTTCAGAGACTGAAAAGGAAGAACTCCCCAAGCTTTTTATATCTTCAAAAGGCTCAACTTTTTTCCTTATCAATCTCATCACATATTGACTTTTTAAAAGTTTAAAACCATAACCTAATCATTCTGTTTTCCTATTCTCCTCGTGACCTATTTTTTTTTCATTTCCTTGGATCTATGTAGAATTAAGAGTATGTCAGGACTGGGATTTATGGATGAGCTCCATTGCAACTGGAAAAGAATAGCAAGTAAATATCCAGGTGTTTAGAGGGTTCCCATGACATCCAAACAAGTATTTTCTTCTTCAACTCCCTCCCAAGTGAATACCTATCAAAGCAAGTATCATTAAAATATTTTACTGTGACAAATTAGTTTTGATAAAAGGGTGATTTAGATCCACATGAGAGTTTGTTTTCAATGAAAGCAAGAACTGATTAAATGTCAGCATCATATTAGTTTTAAAGAAAAACTTCCCACCAATACTCAAATTTTACTTTAAAGGGTGCCAGACCTACCAAGTGAGACTTGGGAACTCAAAGACAGTAGATAGGTCACATCTGCTCTTCCAGTCAACATGTGCAGCTCCCATTGGTATTTCTGGGATCCTTGCCATAAAGGGAGGTTAACATGTGGTTCTCAGTCATTCAGTTTCTCTGCACATAACAGGAACTGTTCTGATTATATGTGGGCTAATGCTGACACGTTGTGTTGTTCCAACTAAGTAATTCCAAACATTCACATTTGAAGCTGACCTACATTACCACTCTGGCTGCCAGATGTTCTTGTGAGGAACTGTCACCTCTGTAGCATCATCAACTTTGATTAAAGTAGACGAAGGGCATTATATTTACTCCATCACCCTTATGCAGAACAGTGTTCTGGCTATTGATTACAACTAGCCTCCAGTTGGAAAGAATAACCATTACTATAGAAAAACTTCTAAAAGCTCAATTGAGCAAATACGTAATACAACTTAACCGATTGATTTTAATTAATGGTCGGTTAACCTGACATAAATGGCAAATCCTGTATGACATTACCTGCTTTTATTATGGTCCAAGAGTCAGTGATATCACATCTGAGATGTTGACTTTCTCTTAGATCAGGATGACAAATATGAAAGAGTCATTTCTACATAATATTGCAAAAGATGAGGCTTTATGTATAACGTGTTTTACCTCTATCCAGCTGCCTGCTGGTTTGATTGATCCCAGATGCAAGAGAAAGGAAAGGCAAAAAGCAAAACCACATAGTATGCTGAAACCTGTTTTTATTTATACCTGCATAATCAACTCAATGGTCAGAGTACACACTTAAAAATAAGACTTACTATGAATGCTGTTAGTCAAGACCTATTACTATGAATGCTCTTAGTCAAGACCTATCATAGCTCAACAACTGGAATGATTAAATATGAAAAGCCTTATGTTGAATCAGGATGGTAGAGTTTTCACAGAAAAGAATGGGAAAATATTTTTTAAAAGAATAATTTCTCACCCAAAGTTGTGCAATCTAGGACGTTCTAAACCTGGAATTTTCAGGCATCAGAAAGTTGACATTAATGCAGTCTTAACTATATAGGAAAAATGAGATGTGCCTGTGGTAGAAACAGGGTTTTTAGTATACCCATTCTAGATCTAGTGGGGAAGAGACAGGCAACTTTTGGGACAAAATCAGTTCATTGCTCTAAAATCTCATGGTGGGGATGCCAAAAACGTTCAGTTCAAGAATCATCTGTGACTGATTGGTTATCTAGAACACGAATTGAGAAAACTTTGGAGGGAAAGTCCAAAATCAGAAGGAAATAATGCCCTCACTGATTAGTCATATCTTCCAGGAATAGGAGTGGGTGGAAAGCGTGTGAAATATGCCATCTTACCTACGGTGTGAGTTTTTGCAATCTATTGTAATTTAAAGATAAAAACCATAGTTTTTTTCCTCTTAAAGCTACACAAATAAAATTTTAAAAGATTTTTAAAGAATTCTAGATTTTATATCTTACCATCTCCTCTACCACAGGTGCTGGAGCTTCTCTCCACACCTCCACTTGCCATACTAGTAAATTTCTCCCACTTTGACACTTATTCACAGTGTCTTTCCTCAATCCATTGCTCCACTTAAAGTAAGAAAGAGAGGTGCATTCATCAGTTAACAAGGACAAAAATGTCTAAAATTTATGAGAATAAAGTAGGGAATGTGTACTAAGGGTATAATTCAAACTGGATAATCAGTCAATTGACTTAAGTTATAGTTAACATTACCTAAGTTCTCATAGTGAGAGAGATGAACATCAGCAAATACTCCAGAATGCATAATAGCAATTATTTATTTCAATAAATATGTTTTGGGTATCTATTATGTGTTAAGCACTACTCTAAATATTATGCAAAGGTAAGACAGTTATGGCTTAGTAGAAAAAGCCAATCATTCAACAAATTGATTGTACAATACAGTTTAACAAGTACAAAGCAATCATATATATAATAATATATAATTTGTGGCTATGGCAGAAATTACTAAATTTCAGAAAACTATTGCTTTCTAAGTTAAGAACTTAGCAGAAACACCCCAAATCCTTCACTGTTCAAAATCAGTGAATCAAAAATGGGATTATCCTAAACTTGGTATCTACTAAACAGTCATGTATTTTTCATCGGAGGAGACTCGAAAGCACTCTGATCTGAACATGTTTCTCATTAAAAAGAAAACAAATAAATGGAACTTGGAATTCAAATTATGCATTCATCCCTCCATTCCACCATGATGATCTCCTCAGCAGCTCCAGGCAGCTGAAGAGCAAGTTGTGCTCATCAACTCAGCATTAAAAAGCAAATGGAGTCATTGGCAAGATCTTGCAAATGACTATCACTTTTAATGCAAATGTCCAAAGTGAACCAAGAGTATAAATCCAGAGGAAAGACCAATTCATCAATTCATTAACAATTTACAGAGGCCTACTGCATACAAGTCAGTTTATAAAGGACAGTGAATATAAAATTGATATAATACTAGTTCCTGCCCTCAATATCAAAAATCTCAAGTTTGGAAAGGGGGAAAAAAAAAACCAACTTGGAGGGAAATAATTAAAATGAATTTGAGCCTTTTTCTTACCACTTTGCCTTCTTTTCTTTTTCCTTCCTTTCCCCACCACAGGGGAGGGTATTGCATGGTAGTATTGAGGGTAAAAGAAGCACAGAAAGATTTGTGGCAGGGTGTCCACAGCCTCCTGAGGAGGTGAGAAATGGGAGGAGAGAGAGACCCAAGCAGATGATGGATCCATCTGCCTCAATCAGAGGCAGTGTGCGTGCTGATATCTCAGGAGGTAGGGTACATGGAGTGGACCGGAATGGGACACACTGAGAGAAACACAGCATCGTTTTTGTGGTATTCCTACCAAGACGGCCTGCCCTGGGACTAGTCATCAGGAAACACTGGACAGGCCCAGCCTAAGTGTCATCCTATACACAGAACATAGACCCTAGGCTATTTAAGACTATGAACAGCATCAAAGACAGGGGAGGGGGAAATACCCGTATTCCAAATTGGAGGCAATTGGAGAGATGCAACTGGATGCAACATGCATTCGCAGATGATATTCCAGGCCAGAAGGCAAAGACACTTTGTTGGAACTGCTGGAGAGATGTGAATGGGGTCTGTAGGTTAGGTGATGGTATTGTACCAATAATTTCCTGATTTTGAAGGTTTCCTAAGGGTCAGATAAAAGAGTGTCCTCGCTTAGGGAAACCACACACCATAGTATTTAGGGGTAGTGAGGAATCACGTCTGCAACTTGTTTTCAAATAGTTCCAAAAAAAGACTAACGGTCGTGGAGAAATATTTAGAAAAGGGGGTGATAGAGCAAATATATGAAAATGGTAACAGGAATCTCAGTGAGGGAGTACATAGCAAGCCTCTGTAATATGCCTTTAACTTTTCTATATTTGAAACGATTTCAAAATAAATCCCTGAACTTTTTTAAAAAGTGAATGTAATAAGGACTATTACAGAGGGGTATAGCAGGAGCAACCTCAGGCCACATTCCCAGGTAATGTAACTGTCTTGACTTTTTTCTTACTTAACTAAATTTCTCATTCAAGCTTGAGAGTATGCCAAGAGTCACAGAAACTTAATATATATCAACTAGGTGACTCCTCACACACCTATTTTCGGAGGGTTGCATCTAAGTTCTGGACTCTAATAACTTCCAAGATACTGGGGAAAACAGTGAAAAAATACAGCACTCAATTTCACCGGCCTTGTAGAGCTTCACCAACGCACTCATGTTCCAACCTGCTCCACATCAGCTTTCGTGCAGTTCCCTGGGGAAATTTTGCTCATTCTTCTCCCAGGCAGCTTCTTCAGGTTTGCCGTCCTCTCCACCCATGAGATGCCCTGGTATTACTTAGCTCTCTCTCATCCCACCAGAAAGAACACCCATATACAACTCAGCGTAAAGTATGAGGGGATTCCTGAATTGACCACCTGAGATGAACTTTCTCCCACTTTAGGAGAATGAGGGCACACGTTAAAAATTTATCTGAAATACAGATTTAAAAAAATAACTAATTTTCCTGCACATTTGAGTTTTTGATGTGACAACAGGAAGTAAAGAGAGTGGAGGGGGAGGGTTCCTGCCTGGCTTTTGGATTTCAAAATCCTAGGTCCTTGGGAGAACAGAGAGGAAGCTCTTATAGTTTACAGTAAAACATTTTGGAGAAAAACATCATGCACTAGAGTGAGTCTCTCCTCACCCACACTCCCCACACTCCCCAAGTGAAGACAAGGATTCTGTAAGCTGAGGAGAGGCAAAAGAGTCAGAAGAAAAATGGTGGGACGTGGCTAGGACATACAGACAGGGATTCTGTGCCCTGTTTCCAGAGCTAAGCCAGAGAGGTAAGAAGACCCCGGACACATGATACATGTGTGGGTTCTAAATCAGATAGAACTGACATCTCATTTCCCCCAGCAGAGTCTTGGGGAGGTGGCAAAACCCCCCAAAATAGTGGTTTTCTGATCTGTCTAAGCCAGCGGTTCTCATTTCCAGTCAAACATTGAAACTCCCTGGGAACTATGCTAATATTCAGGCTCTTTCCCAGGGCAGAATCTCAAACTTTAGTGGATATCGGAACCACCAGGAGGAGTTCTTTTTAAAAATGCAGATTTCTGGATACCACCCACACAGTTTGTGATTCAGTAGGTCTAGCGTGTGCTAAGAATTTGAGTTTCTCAGTGGTCTTCAGGTGAGTCTGAATAATGCTGTTCTTGGACCACACTTTGAGAAGTCCTGCCCCAGGTATTGGTAGCTATAAAGCTTGTCAGGTGATTCTTCCATCCAGTCATTGTGGAGAACCACACGCCTAAGCAGATGGAGGCTCCGGCGATCTCCTAGACATCCCTGCTCTTTGTCTGGGAGAAGCAAAAAGCACTCCCAAAGTGGGCCCAAGAGTTTCATATCAGTAGGGGAGGGGTCCTCTGACTCAAAAGCCATGCACACAGAAACTAACATGTCTAAGAAAGCCACATCAATGACTGATCAAGAACTAGATGGGAAAGAGAGGGCTCAGAAGATGCCTCTGTGGCCAGATGACATCAAGAGCAGAAAGTCCTTTATGCCTTTTTAGGCATCCCCCTCCCCCAACATAGTCACAACCCAGGGAGAAAGTAAAGGGCCAGTGGGAATCACTGTTTGACTGAGAGAATTAAGTTTCTGCCACCTTAGTAGAACAGAAATGCAAAATAGAAATTGTACTGAAGTACAGAAAAATTTGAATGCTAGAAGTTTGTGGGCTGATTTTTTTTTCTTTTACTTTTATTTTAAAGGTAGGAGGCAAGATCGTTTTTCATTTTTCATGGCTGCAGGGTGAGGGGTGGTCAGAAAGGGCGTGAGAAGAGTGGTTAAAGTTTGCCATGCTAGCTGAAGTAATGGGCATGGGAACTGACCAGAGATTGCTAAAAGGATTATCGACCTGAGTTGCAGGCCCAGCTGAGATTGGAAACCATAAATTTGCAGTGGCATCAATCCACACAGTTGTGCGACTTTTCTCCCATGGTGCCGGCAGCCACAGCACAGAAGCAGAAGGGGTTGCTTATATTGATCTAAAGTTGGAGGTTTGTGGATAGGTATAGCTGAAGGGCAAATCAATAAAATAAACAAAAGATCTTGAATGTTAGTTGGGAAGTTTAACATAACTCTCTCATTGGAAAGACGAGCCGCCAAATAGGTTTGAAGAAGGTGGAAAACCAGCAGCCCAAGGACGTAACACAGCATGTTACAAAAATGAGACATATATTCAAACTCAGTATTGCTGAGAGAGAAGAGGGCTTGGCTTCAGCTCGCCCCTACTAGGGCATCTTGTCCTGCATTCCCACTGATTACAAAACCCACACGACTACCTCACTGATGCCATAATGTTTAACCATGCCTTTTACTTAAAGAGTTCCAGGAACTGGCCTTAGGAAATAACCAAGCTTGCAGAGTGTCCCACCTCTGGAAGGAATGCTGAGCAATTGATTTACATCCTTGTTGCCAGTGGCCAGACCACCAGGTGGCCCATTACTCAAGATAACCATGGCAACCAGATATGTTGACCTGCACACCCTATCCCTCATGTGCTTTGCCCTGCCCAGCCTGCATACCCTACCCTTAATGTCAATTCCTGTGCTTTGTCTAGTAAAAAAAAAAAGCCGTACCAGCTCTTTTTGTGGTGTCAGGCAGGGAATCCTCTCTCTCTCTTTTGTGCTGCCTCCCTTATGCCTGGGCATAAGCTCCAAGGAAGCCTCCTCTGGGAAAACATTTTTAGCCACATGTGAATTTCTATTGCACTGAGACCCCAAGAACTGGTGGTCAGTAACCCTGTAGCACCAAGTGCAGAAATCCGCAATGGATGCAGAAAGGGAGAGTCAGATAAGCACAGTTTGAGAACCTAAGTAATCAGATAGACAACTTACTTAACACAATAAACTTAAAAATAATAATTTGAGGGCAAATAAGGAACTAAAGTTTCATGCAAAAGACATTCCTTTCTGAGAGAAACAAATAGCAATTCTTTCATGCATTCCCGCTGATCACGAAAACTAAACCACCACTTCACTGATGCCATGTTTGGCAATGACACACAGCAGTATACACAATATGTACTGTGCATAGCAGTGACACATAATAAATAGCAATACCATATCTAAAAATTATTGTTGCCAAACTTTTTTCTAAATGGACTAAAAGACTAATGATTCTTGTATTATGAAAAATAAAAATGTTTCAACTGAAAGATTTTTGAAAATCATAACTTGCAAATTCAAATATTACCCAAATTATTTAACATCTTATACTTAGCACCAAATAAGACAGTCCAAGGGTTACTATCTGGTGTACGTTTTAGATGCTTGCAATGATAAATAATTTCAGTGTGCAAAAGTAAAGGAGCAATTGCTTGCATGTTGATCAGCAGGCTCTATTTTAAGTCTTTTTTTCTTTTTTTTTTTTTGCCATGAAATATCCACTAAACTGGAATTAAACCAAGAGTTATTTGTGGTGAATCTGAGAACACAACATACATGTTTGCAAAAAAAAAAAAAAAGTTATATGATAATGCTAAATTAAATGAGGCATTTATCACATGAGTTTTAAAAGAAGAGAAGAAATGGCATGATACTTTCTCCTAGCCTTCCCTGAGAAAATTCCTTTACAATGATTTGCTGATCAGATTCTGCAATTTCATTGAAATTGGAATTGCAGAAATGAGTATCTGACCAAAATGCCTGGAAGCACTAAATGAAATTCCAGGGAGTGATTGAAAATGTTGAACCAGATGGTGGTCAGACAACGTTTGGGAACTCCACTGTCAGCGTAATTGTGAGTAATGACAGAACTCTGAGAAGTCTGCACATTTAAATCAGATAAGCATCCAGAACATTGGATTCTTTCAGACTTTGTTTGAATGTGCCTTAGGTCATTATTTATCTTTTTTTCACTTGTTTCATTTTTGAATATTTCTATTTAAAAGATCTATTTCTACTTAATGCCTCTTTAAGCTACCTTTAAGTCTATAATTAATTCCATGAGGAAACTTTTTGAACTGAGTGTTTTGGGCATATCACACCAAAAAAGTAGCCTATTATTCATTCACCAAATATTTTGTATGAGCTCCTCCTCTCTGCCTTATTTCTGCCACCACTTTCTTCTTCCTTTCCTTCTTCTCTTTTTTTCTGAGTGCCTACTCTCAAGGCTGTGTGAGGTTCTCAGAGATCTCATTGTTTAGTGAAAAGGAAAAAAACAAACACATATAAATATAATTGTTACACAATTGTAATAACAGCTATAAAAACATACTGGGTGTACCATGAACAGTGGATGGACAATGGAGATGAGGAGGCAGGAATTTGCGTCAGAAATTATGGTCATGGAAGACTTATTGGAGAAGCAGACTTCAAAGAGAGCTGACTTCAGGATTGATAGTCCAGGCAAAGGAACTGATGTATAATATATGCATACAGCTCTAAGTAGGAGAGGGCATGCGGTATAAAAAATCACCAGCTTTTACAGAGAATGGATGGAAGAAAGACAAAAGTGAAAGCACGGAGAACAGTTAGGAATCAAGTTATCACAGTCTAAACAAGAGAGAGTGGCCTGAACTAGGCTGGTGGCAATGGAGACATCCTTCTCCCTTTCAACCCTTTGTACATATATCCAATTCTATTTTTATATTAGCAAAATGGCCTATGTTTGTCCCTTTTTTTGCTCATGGTTCTTTATCAGTATGTAAAGACAAAAGCATCTAATATAATTGAACATTGTTTTCCTTTGTTTCCAAATGAATTTGTTTAATCTTTCCTAAATTGCCATTTTTATAAGGGATGTCTATGAGAGATTTAAAAGAATGATGAGATAGCCAAAGTCTACCTTCCCAGAATTGAAAATAGTCAAATTGTTTTTTAGAGTGCAAGAATAATTTCCATTTTAGCTCATAAGAAAACATCTATATTATATTTATACACTCTCTTGTCTTGGTACCTATTTTATACAAGCACGCAAAATGGTTCCAAGTCAACAGTATAAATCCAATCCAAAATTAAAAGCTAAATTGAGACCTAAAGGTGTTTCCCAAACAAATTTACTAAGCTCTATTCCTTCTCTCTATTAATGAAAATATCAGTGTTTATATACCCAAGTGGTTTTAGCATTATGAAAATATTCACCTATATTTCTCAACCAATTAAGGAAGGAAACTTAGCACACTTAGCCATTTATAACTGTTCATAAATTAATCATTCATTGGTGACACTAATTATAAGAGAAATACACAGTGTGACACAGACTGAAACTTCTCATTTCAGAGTAAAGTCCCTTGTTAATTAATTATTTTGTTGGTTTATGAAGGGCTTGGTCTCATGGTTAGAATACTTTCCTTACTAGAAAATGAGCAAACTAAATTCTTAAATCATCTCTGTAGTCAGGCCCAAATCATTCAATATTTTTTTAGTATCCATAGTTGGGCATAGGTTGCTGTCTGCTCTGATTCTAATCCCTGGGAAAGCCTTTCTGGATAGATAACAATTTACCATATGAATGGGTGGATATGTTGATAAGAAAGAAAAATAGAGGCCGGCACAGTGGCTCACGCCTGTAATCCTCGCACTTTGCGAGGCTGAGGCAGGCAGATCACAAGGTTAGGAGATCGAGACCATCCTGGCCAACATGGTGAAACCCCGTCTCTATTAAAAATACAAAAATTAACTGGCCGTGATGGCACACACCTGTAATCCCAGGTACTCAGGAGGCTGAGGCAGGAGAATCGCTTGAATCCCAGAGGCAGAAGTTGCAGTGAGCCGAGATTGCAGCACTGTACTCCAGCCTAGCGACAGAGAGAGATTCTGCCTCAAAAAAATAAATAAATAAAATAAAAAAGAAAGACAGGAAAAGAAATATATAATCCCTAATAATAAGTGGCTCACTTTTTATAAATAGAAAAAACTATTATCTTCCCATGATGAAATGAAATAATTTTCTTTGGCTCTACTGAGTAGCATGGGAAAGGGATTGAAATCAGCTTGGACTAAAGGTCAGTCAATAATATTTTAGCACTGTAAACACGGCTCAAATCTATTTTATTTATCACCTCAGGGAGCAAACCCTTTATTCCAAATTAGGTCTCCAAATCCCTTTCTATTCTTCAGTTTATCCTCGCTGATTTAAATAGCTATTTACCTCAGACTCCTCCTTCTATTTTTGTTTTTTCTTCTCTTTCATGTGGCCATACTTGTGATGAATATTTGAACATTTCTGCACTGCTTACATAACCTTAAGTGCCAAGCTTCTCAGGGGGAGTTGAGTCAGCCAAGCAGAACATATCGTGGAGAGGGAGGAGGAAGTGCTACCATGGTGATTTACCCAGAGGACTCACCCTACGTGAATGTTGCATAAATTAAATTCCATTCATCATCCTGGTTGTCTTTATCAAAGCCATCTCCCTCTTTTGCAAATAGCAGGGTTGAGTAAGACTAAAATACTAAAGAAAGAACAAGAGAAAGGGCAATCTATGTGCTTCTACAGGGCATTCAGAAAATCTGTGGCACTAATGAAGAAAACTTAATTCCATCAGGTGGACCTGCTCCATAGTATGAGAAAACATTTTGCAGGAGAGTGGATGAAAGATGTGATGAATGAAGATGGCATTATTCAATGGTGGCTCCTGCAATAAATACCCTCATTGTATAGAGTATTTTTCCAGATTTAATCATGTGACAGTTTTACACTTGTCACTGTTTTCTTACCCAGCACTTCACCCGTCTTGGTTATTTCTTGCAATCTGTTCTGTATAGTGTCTGTGTCCCGTGGCTCCTTAACACATGGTCAATAAGAATACACGCTTGCCATTACATCAGTCACCAGATAGCCACCCATAAAAGGAGTCAGGTGACTAATTGTTGGCAACAAATATTAGAATGTCCATGCGGTTTGCCAACCAGGAGATACCTCTGTGCAATTTATTTCCTGGGGTTAGCATGGGTTTATTTGTGTATCTTCAAACTGCGTCATTAGAAGCTGTGGGCTCTAGATCCATAAAAGATTAACATTCCTGACAGAGAGGCAATCAATAACAGTGAGAAACTTCTACTGCCTTACTTTAGAGGGACAATATTTTGTTGTTTCATTCACATTTTTTGTGCTCCTCATTTATCAGATTTATTCTATAAACAGTTTTAAAAAAACAAAAAGCTCTAGGTTAAATACCTAATTAGTGTCCCCAACTTTTAAAGGTTCTCTTCTCTTCACTAATTAAACTTTATTAAATCATAATCTTGGATTAATTTTAATTATAAATGTTTTTGTAATTAATTTTCTTATTTTTACCACTTGAAACAAGTGGAAAACAAGAACTACATTAAAGGGATAATTCCCTTCATGTACCAATATTTTATAATGAAACCAAAATATTTTACATAATTTAAGAAATACTTAAATTTCAAGGTAGAATAACCATGATTCAGCACTACAGCTAAGTATTTTTGGAAAAAGAAGAAGAATATATTTATAAATATTTTCTTATATATATAGCATATAAATATATATAACCATATATATAAATTAATATATATATATGACACCAAAAGGGAAACTCTTGTATTATAAGCACCTACTATAAGCTCATCTCTGAGCATAAAATGGTGACAATTCATAAGCCTTGTCCTCAAGAAGTTTGCTACCTAGTAAAAAAATACAGAAAAATCCTCAAACACAGTATGTCCAACAGAGAACTTATCTCCTCATACGAATTCCTTCCCCTATATGCTTTATCTCAGTGATGGTACCACCATCTCTCTGGGCCCACAAGCCATAACACTAAGAGACATCCTTGTCATCTGTTTTGCCATCAGCTCCCACTTCCCACCAACACCAACCCTGTTAACTGGCTGATTTTATCTCCTAAATGCATTTGCAATGGTTTCACTCTAGGCTAGGCTACCTACATCTTTCACATAAGTAGTGCAAAACAGTCTCTTGTTTTCCTCTATCTTCCCTTTCCAGACTCCAATTAGTCTCCACAATGCAGTCAAGCAGATCTCATGAAGATATAAATCTCATAGCTTTCTCTAAAACTTCTCCCACTGGTATCCTGAGGCAAGAGTGACAGAGGCAACTACTCAGAAATCAGGATCCATGATCAAAGGAGCAACAGCAGTGCCAACCAAGAATGTGTTTTTAGCAAATCTTCCTACACACTCCCCCTATTCTCCAGCCATGGCAGTTATTAACCTTTCTAGAATACAATACAGCCTCTGTGATTCTTGGCTTCTAAATGAACTTGTTACACTTTGTCTGATAAACTCGTACTTTTTCTTTAGGACTCTGTTCAATCCCTCTTGCCTCTTTTAGCCATCTCTGACTGCTACAGTGCTGGGTTAGTTAATCCTCAGACCTTCCACATTTTGTGTTTATACTCACACAAAATATAATTGTTTAAATACATGACTATAGTTACGATGGCAATGATAGCCACTATAGGTAAAGAGTATTCATTCATTTGTTCTCAATTTTCAACAAATATTTTAGAGTACCTACTATGTGCTAACACATGTAACTCTAGCATGTGAAAGGAATATGGTAGACACTCAGAAAGCATGTCCAGATTAAATTTTAGAAAAACTTTTTTTTATCAATGTTCTTTGTCTTCTTTAGGAAAGGAAGAAGGTGTTTTTATCACCATCGCTGATGTTACAGCTTTTTGATTTTTAATCTTCGGTGTTTAATACAATGTCTGGCACATAATAGGTATTACATGAATGTTTTCTGAATAGATGGACAAAGCCCTAGAAAACCCTTCCCATATTTTTTGCTAGGTGAACTCCAATTCATGCTTCACATTCAGGAAACATTACTCAGCTCCCTCACACAATTTTGGCAGCCCTTCCATTAGCATCCCAGAGCAAATGTGCATACCCTTAGAATACAACTTAGTAACATTTTAAAATCTTTTTGAGTATCTGTTTCTTCACTAGAGTATGAGCTCTTGATATTATGTGTCTGGTTGACCCAGCATAATGAATTAATGAATGTAAAGACTACAGTGAAATACAATATCTGAAAGTACACAAGAAACACCCCTTAATTTTGAATTGAAGGATGGAAGGTTAGGTTTTTTTTGAAGAAAATGGCATTTAAGGTGAAAGATGAATAAAATGAATAAAATAAATGTTCAGGAGTTACATAAGGGACAGAGACAGGAACAGGCAGTGCAAATAGAGAACAGTAGAACAGCAGGGACTGACAGTGCCAGTACAGGGGGTGACAGCAGAGTCTGGACCGCCAAGAGAGTGGAGGATTTGGAGATGCTGCAGGGAAGGTGCAAGAAAGGAGCTGGGAGCCTTTCTTGCACCGGCCACTGCACAGCCTGGGTGACAGAGCGAGACTCCGTCTCAAAAAAAAAAAAAAAAAAAAAAAAAAAAGAAAGGCTAATGCACGCTCAGAAACTTTGATCACAGGGAGAATTTAAATGTGGTTTAGGAACGCAGCAGGCTTCCGAACATTAAAATCTACTAATGACAAGAAAGTGGTCGCTGTATTTGGTGAACAGAAAGTAAGAGCTTTCAGGAGACTGTTTTTGTTGGACATGAGAGTCGAAGATCAAAAATGCGAAGATTTCACAATGAGTGGAAATAACACAGGTGCAAAAAGAGTAGCTCATTCTGAGAATTTTAGTAATGAAAGAAAACGTTTCAAAACAAGGACAAGAAATCAAAGTTGGTTAAAGAACATTAGACTTATGAGTAAGTCTAAGAAAAAGAAGCTAACTAATGGAGGCAATATCAAGAAATGGACAAAAATGAACAGTACAGCTGCTAGGATGATCCTTTGAAAGAAAGATGGCTATTTCTCCTTTAGAGATGGATTGCCAACCTTAAAAGGGTCAGCATGCTAGGCTTCTTTAGGATCTTTTTAATAGAGTGCATGTGTTCAGGGTAAATATTAGCATCAAAGTATTTAACAATATTTTATTTATTACTTCAATGGATGAAGACTGCATTATTTTAGAAAGGCAAAAATCTAGGCAGTATTGGCTGAGAGACGATCTCTAAATTTTTTTGTGACTCTAAATTTCCTTGTCTATAAGCCTCTTCCAAACCAATACTCCTGACAGTTTTCAGTGTCAGAGATGTGGGAAGGTTAGTCGTTTACTACAGGCTTTAATGAACAGTACTGGTAGATGTCTTCAGTTTTATGTCTCTAAACATGCCTTCCAAAGAGAGAAAGTTATCACAGTTAAAAGCTGTGAATTAATCTGTATTCCTGTTACTATTATTTATTCTCTGGCATACTGTGTTAGGAAACTGGTATAGAAATGTGCCATACAATTAAAACTTGATTTCAAGTCAATATACATTTCTTATTCCTGTAAGAAATTAGCAGAATGATGGCTCCCATGCACAGATCATTCAGTATTCTTAAGGTTCTGTCACAAAAACAAAAAATGAAACTTGCTGCTAAATATAAAGCTAGTTGAATCTTATAGTGACAAAATTAAAAATTAAAGAAATAAATTCTTAGAAAATGAAATCAGTTACTTTACATAATTTGCTGAATGTTGCTGTGTATAGTAATATCTTAAACCAGAAGAAAATTTCATTAAGTTCTTACAACTGCACCATGATGATCAGAGTAATTTTTCTTTCCTTTTACCTTCCAAAAGAAATGTAACACTGTTATTATCTATTATAAAAATTATCTAAAATGATAGCTAGTGAATTTTAACAACATACTAAGCTTAATATGAATTATCTTTAGTTTTGCCTTTTCCTTAAATTGTCCAGCTTCTCCCCTTTCAACCTCTAATTCATATTTTGTTTATCACTGTAGATACAGACACATCCCATACACATCCAGATCCATCCCATATATCCTATAAAGTAAGTTCAGTCGTTCTTTAGTAGAAATCTTTTTTTAACCTACATCATGCAAAAAAAAAAAAAAAAAGAAGAAGAAGAAATAGGTTGACCTAATTGTCTTTTGGAGCATGTGATCTTCACAGCCATATTTACAATGTCTCTTTTTAAATGCTGATGTTCTCCCTACTCTAGCTTTAAAAGTTTTAGGGAAAACATACTGAAAAAAAAGGATGGCGGGGGTGTGCAGGTGGAAACCATCTAATGCCATGTAGGATGCTGACCTTGCTAGTTTTTAAATTCCACTGTGCTGGGCCTATCTTCCCATCTTGATTGATTAGAGCTTGATGGCATGGTAAAGGCCTGCAGCAATGTTAAAAGATTGCTGCTGCATCACTTTGACATAATTCCAAAAAGTTGCCAATGACAGTCTGCTTACCCTCCCGCTCCAACCAGCTTCTGTTGTTTGTTATTTGCAGAAGTCATTGCCCTTCTTGGCTCTCAAGAAATCCTGAAAGTCAGATAAGTCTCTTAATGAGCAATGGGATAAGAGGGGAAAGGGTTGATGGTCCAATAAAAGTATCATCTAGATCATTCTCATAGGTAGTTACCTACTCCACTTTCCAACAAGAGTTTAAATAAATGGTTTTAAGTAAAATAAAACAGAATGCCTATATTCTTCCTTTTGTAAAACTGTGAAAAGACATCCAACTGCAAGCATAAAAGTATTTTTAATTTAAACTGATTTATAGCACATTTGAAGGATAATATATACTAAGCCTCCAATAAAGTGGAAAAATATTTGAAGTAGCTCAAGAATTGCCTTACTCCAAGATATAGAAAGTAATCCATTGTAGAGGATCCATTTTATAAAAATAAAATTAATCTTGTGAGTCACCAAGTATCGTCTCTAGTGATTGCCTCAGTATACACATGAAATATGGAATTAACCTTTATTGTCACCTCATATCCTAAGAAGGTAACAGTTTTTACTTATTTCTATAAAGATTATATGAATACTTACCTATGTGAGATTCAGCACACAAATGCAACAGGGATACAAAATATCTAAGCTAAGAAAGAGGTAGGAGTAAGAGTGTATTCTATTGTGTGTTAGAACCCCAGCATGTCTATACTCACCACATGTATCACTCATTCAGCGACTTGTCAGAAACAAATAGTCCTATTTATACTCACCTTCATTTTCAGGTTACAGATTTTTTTTCTTCAAGTAAGGTTTGATGCAAGTATCTTAGTAGTTTTGCTACTAAGAGAAAGAAATAGACATGTTTTTTCTTCTTTTATAGTTGTATTAGTCTAAAGGGGTTTTCTTTTTTTTTAAGTCAATTAGATGAGCGATTTCAAGATAAATAGTTAAAAGATTTTCACTTTTTTCTCCTCTCAAAGAATCACCCCAAAATAATTAGAACAAGAAAGAGAAAACTCAATTTTATCTTTGATGCAAGGAGACATGTATAATGCAAACTATTTCTATAAATATGAAAACAGATGAAAGAACAGTCAGTGGCTTAGCAAAATAGAAAAGAGTCAAACCTAAGTGCCTACAATGGTGTAAACCAATGAAAAACTAGTTGATTTTCCCTATGGAACCTCAGAATAACAATACAAAGGACAACGCAGAATGACTCAAAAATCAGATATCATCGAAAGCAAGAATATGCAAATGGTATAAAGTGATTTTTCAAAAATTATTATTAAAAGAAGCTGACATGGTTAGACTTTGTGTCCCCACCTAAATTTCATCTTGAATTGTAATCTCCATCTTCCCTACAATCCGCATGTGTCAAGAGAGAGACCAGGTTATTGAATGATGGGGGTGGTTTGCCCCAGGCTGTTCTCATGAGAGCGAGTGAGTTCTCACGAGATCTGATGATTTTATAAGGGACTCTTCCGACTTTGCTTGGCATTCCCTTTCCTGCTGCCTTGTAAAGAAGGTGCCTTGCTTCCCCTTTGCCTTCCACCATGATTGTAAGTTTTCTGAGGCCTCCCCAGCCATGCTAAACTGTGAGTCATTTAAACCTCTTTCCTTTGTAAGTTACCCAGTCTTGGGTATTTCCTTACAGCAATGTGAGAACAGACTCATACAGAAGCAGTTAGATCTGTGCCAAAAATGGAGAATCTCCAGGAGGAAAGCAAGAGACCAAAGATTTATTCTGTGGACAACCTTCCAAGAGTAACCCCAAGCTCCAGGTACAAAGAAGGGCCAGTGTGCAGCCATACCAAAAACAGGGGATTAACATACTGAACCACAGAGCTACTCTCCCAAACCCCTGTCCACCTGGCTCCAGAATGGCAGTAACTAAACTGATGTCTCCAGACAGAATACTGCAGGACCCTTTATCTAGAGAAAATAGGGAAAGACTCACATCTACTAACACGTAGGTCCCCTAATGACAAAGCTAACGAGCTTGTCATATGACTTTCCTAGAGTAAAGGTAATCAGTGTATAAGCCTGCCCCTACCCAACGATCTTCCAATCAGGTCTTTACCTCCTCACCCAAATGAATGGGCAGCCAATGATTATTTGGCATTTAAGAAAAGAACCCAGCATAAAATGTAGCTAGGAAAATGAACAAATGGGAAAAAGTAGCTAGGAGGAAACAGAGAATGTGCAGACAACAGACAAGGCAGGTAAGAACAATCATAACATTGTCATAGAATTAAAAGATGTTAACAGATCAACTAAATAAGGAAAAAGTATAATAACAAAAAAATCCAAAAAAAAAAAGCTCTTGGAATTTTAAAATATAATTTCTGCAGTACAAAATTCAAAAGAAGTCTTAGAAAACAATATCCTGGAAATAGCCCCTACTCCATAATAATAATGTCTCAGAAAGTAAGACAAAAAGCCAATGAGATGGGTAAGAGAAAAACATATGAATAATGGGGATTCACCTAGGAGATATTTCATGCAACTAATAGGAACTCCAGAAAGAGAACAGATAAGATGCTGGTGGGGAGATAATCATCAAAAAACTAACACAATAAAATGTTTTATAACTAAAGAACATGAATCTCCAGAATGAAAATGTTTACTAAGTGCTGAGTATAATGAATGAAAAAAGATTCACAACAAGGCAACCCATTCTGACTAACTCAGTTAGTAGAAAAATTCCTTAGATTTTGGTATTTTACTTTCGCTTTTTCTTTTGTTGCTATTTTATAACGATCCATGATGTTTCCTGAATATTTTAATGAGAATTCAGGGAAATATGACAGGATGCTTGTCTTCTGCTATGTTAAAAAAAAAAAAAAAAACACTTTCGTTGGTAAGCATATATAGCACATAATTTATTATGTAATTGTACATTCTTCTATTATTTCATGGATATTAAATTTGTTTCTCAAAATAGAAGGGATGGATCACACATATACTGTCAGACGATTTTTAACCAGAGCACCAAATTACATTCAATGGGAAAAGAAAAGTTACCATCTGCAAAAATTATTTCAAGATGATTTTCAGACCCAAATATAAAAGTTAAAATTATAAAACTTGTAGAGGAAAACATAGAGGTATATTTTTCAACCATGAGATAGGCAAATATTTGTCAGATAAGACAGAGAAAACACTATCTATAAGAGAAAAAAAGTGATAAATCTTATTTATCAAAATTGAAAACTTATTTTTACCAAAACTTGCATTAAGAAGATAGGCTGGGAAAAATATTCGCAACACGTAAATGACAGAAGATTGGAATTCAGAAAAAATAATCCCTGCAACTCAAAAACAAAATGGTAAACAACCCAATTAAAAATAGGTAATAGATAGTTCATAAAGGATGATATAAAAATATTGAATAAGCACATAAAAATGTGTTCAACATAGTCATCAGTGAAATGAAAATTTAAAATGCAATGACAAACAACAAAGCACTACACATCATTAGATTGATAAAAATGAAAAAGATGGAATACAAATATTGATTAGGATTTGGAGCAACTAGGACTCTCATACATTGGTAGTGGACATATAAAATGGCAATCACACATCTACCCATGACAACAATTCCACTCCTAGATATTTATTGAAGGGAAAGGAAAACATGTCCTCTAAAAGCCTTGTATAAAAATGTTTACAGCAGTTTTAGTCATAATAGCTAAAAACTGGATATAGCTCATTGACCATCAGCAGGAGAATAGATAAACAAACTGTGGCATTTATTCTATGGTGTACTTCTCAGCAATAAGGCGGCACAGGCTACTCAAACAGGCAACACATAAATCTCAAAAGCATTATGCTGAGGAAAAGCAGCCAGACACAAGAATGCGTGCTATATGATTCCATTTAAATAAAATAATGGATTAAGTAAAACTAATCAATTAGCAATGCTTGGTGTCTGTGTGATAGGGTGTTATTAAATGCAAAGGGGCACAATTACCCTTTCTGGGCTGATGACAATGTTCTATATCTTGGTAAGAGTTATACAGATGTATTCAATTGCTCAATGCTGGCTGATCTGTACATTTAATATCTGTGTATTTCTCTGTATATAAATGATATCCCAATAAACTTATATGGACAAGATAGAAGGGCTAGGATTCTGTTAGACTCAGAAGATTTCTTTCACAGTAATTATCAGAGTATTGGGTAACATAACTATACAGCCCAAATGATAGATTATAAAAACTCAACCAAAGCAGATTTTAATATTGTTACATGAACAGTTCTGGTTTCATGGTGCCCCCATCACTGCTTCTGAGGAACTCTACTGTAGATGGAAGTTCACCTGGAAACTTCTCCCTACAAAAGACTATACATATTGCAGAATGCCCTAAGTTAGTTATCATTAACTTCCAATGGTTAAAGGTAAGGGAGGACAGGGGATGTCCTTCCACTATAATCTCATCTCTGGGAGGTATGCCACTATAAAAGGAGGCCTTACACTGAATTTGGTAACACATACCAACATTTATTAGCAAGCAACCATGAAAACAATCATATGAAATGTTCTGTATATGCAAAGTCCCAGCCTTACAAGTTTAATTAGAAACAGATGCCCTAGTGGAAGGAGTCAGCTAATATTCCATTGGGACATAAGGTGGATGTCATTCTTAAATCAGGGGCAGAGGTGGTTCAGACCACTCGATTCTTAGGTCCTGTGTGAGCAAAGTTGAGGCAGCTGCATCATATTTCTAGTGAATCAGCATATCTTAAACACCACCCATTTCATCAATAACAGATCATTTATACCTTCATTTATGATAATTTATAAATGCTCTAGAGCTGACCTCTGGTAAAAACAGTTGTCGCTTAGCAACTTTGTGAGTATGTGTCCAATTAGAGCAGTAGTCTTCAATCCTGGCTGCATGTCAGAATCACTGGGGCAGAGGTTTTAAGTTTCCACACCCAGAACCAATAAAATCAGAATTTCTGGGGTTGGGATCAGTCATTAGTATTTTTCAAACTTCCCTAGGTAATTCCAATTTATAGACAAAGTTGAGAACTACTAGATTAGAACCTTTCAATGTAGCCTAATTGCAATGTATATTCCCAAATAAGTGTTTTCAATGATATTTAATCACCTTTAAGAAATAGATAATATACATTCTATATCATACTGCTGGTGTTTAAATGTTTTCAGTAAATAATACAACAGTACACAATTCATCTCATTTCCTCAATGATAGGACAGAGACAAGAGAAGTAGAGTTATCAACCAGAGCTATAATAATAACTAAAATATCTCTCAGGAAGTGAATTTGATTATTCCTGAGTAATAGATATATTTCAATACGGAGGATAAAGACTATGCATTAAAAATCTGATCTTTAAGCAATTCTGTACTGAGAAGTGTCTGTGAATAATAATATGTTCCCTGAGTCAGAAAACTGACTATTCTCAGTCAGCCAAAGCAGCAAGGCACAAATAGAACAGAAGCAGCCTGACAAGAATGACACAATGGACTTTGGGAACTCAGGGGGAAAGAATGGGAAGGGGGTGAGGAATCAAAGACTACAAATTGGGTTCAGTGTACATTGCTCAGGTGACAGGTTCACCAAAACCTCACAAATCACCACTAAAGAACTTCCTCGTGTAACCAAATACCACCTCTTCACCAATACGCTATGGAAAAAAATATACACAGAGAGAGAGAGAGAACAGAAGCAGACTCGGTGACAAAAAAATAAAACCTAAAACATACCAGAGCACTGATAATTCCCTGGTCAAAGATTTTACTCACTCCTAATAATGAGCACTTGGAAAATATTTTCAGAACACTATTGCTAGTTATTTGTACTTATGGTATATAAATATGTTCATGTAAATTACTGAATAAACTATTTTCTTCTTATTTGGTGAGAATTTAAACATTGTCTTTCAATCTTTTTTTATATAAAGCCTGTTCTACCACAAACTTTGCCCAATCCCAATCAGTTCCCTACCTTAATAGACTCTCCCTTAAAGAACTTCAGCCCAGACAGCAAAGCCTTATAAATATTCCTCTTCTTACTTCCTCTTCAGAGACACTGCTAGAGTTGCCAAGGTGGTGTTCACTCTTATTGAGTCATTTTTTTAATAAATTTACTTTTTCTTAATTAACAGGTTGTCTGGAGATATTTTGATATTTTCCAACAGCAACATCATAAAGAATGCCTCATCAGGAGTAATTCCTGTTCTGGAATGCTATATAATACATGAACTAAATTAATGTATATTGATCATGTTTAAGTAGAAAGAAATTTAACAAGATAGCATTCCAATCAATTGTCACAAAATATTTTGTGCCAACCCATTTGTTAATTCAAAATAATCTGAGGTACCTTGAGGAAAAACAAAAATTCCAACTACCCGAATAGAGCTTCTTCACAAGTGTCAGGTAACCTAAAAGTTATTCAAGAATTATTTCTTTAGGTTTTATATCCAAATGTTATATTCAATCTCAGGGCTTTTGTCCATGATTTCCCTTCATCTGGAATTCTCTTCTTGCAGTCTCTTTCAAACACAGTTTAGATGATATTTCTGTGAACTCTTTGGTGAACTTACTCAACCTTCCCTTTATATTTAATTACTCCCTCCGCTCAGCACCCCGCTTTGTGTTTAGCATGTAGCGTTTGTTTTCAGTATATTTCTCCATCTACAATGCTTTGATCTACTTGAGGGCAGGGTTCAAGGTGTATGTGTATCCTTGTTTCTTAGGGGCTGATAATATCAGAGTCTAAATGTTGAAAATGTCAGTATTAATTGAATTATTTAACCAGTTTTGATTTTCTAATTATTTTATTTAATTGCCAACACTGTTTCTAAACCCTAACTAACTAAAGGCACCTGAAGAGTCCATTACTTTCCCAGGAGAAAAAGATCCAACAAGATGGAGATACATGACTATCAGTTGGTCAGGACAGACATTCTAGCTTCTAGAACAAGAGCAATAAAACAGAAGCTAGAAAGATGCAAAAAAAAAAAAAATTTTTTAAGTCAACGATTTGAGGGTCATTTTTTGTAGTTTTTGCATGCTTTCCAGGGAAATAGAATGTGCTTGGTGTACTATTTTAGAATAAAAATGTATTTTTGTAACATTTCCATTTTGGAGAAAAGAGTAATTGCTATATGAGATTCTATCAGTTTCAAGAGAGCAGGGTGTGTGTGTGTGTATGTGTGTGTGACTGCAGAAAAGGAAATCTGTATTACTTTGTCATATTTCAAATTGTTAGTGTTTCTGCATTTTTTTCAGGAATATAGCCTTGCCATTATATTCCCTATTTTAAAAATAGGAATATATTTTTTCATTCTGCACTGAAAGAAGCAACTGGTTTTCTCTGTTTAAGGGGTCTGAGAAGTTAAATGGCATATTCAGGTCACTAAAAAAAGAAAAAAAGAAAGAAAGAATGTCAGAGTTGACAGGAGTCGAGATTTACCTAGCAAGCCCTCCCTCGCCTGCTGTCAATGAGTAGTTGCATGGCATAGAAAGAAGGGCATTCGTTTTAGTGTCTATAATCCTGAGATCAAATTAGAAACTCAGAAATTATCTGGGCAACAATGGACCATCACTTCATGTCTCTGGGCCTCAGTTTCTTCTTCTGTTAAATGGGAATAACGGTACCTCTTTTACAGAATTTTCTTGAGTAACATGAAAAAGTATACCACTGGGCAATAAAAATGTTTTTGTTGAATTGGAAATTTTTATAGCAACTCTATAGATCAATTAAATCAGTAAGATAATTTCACTCATCCTATCCTTATTATCATCTGGATTCTCACTACTATATATGGGATCTGTTGACCCACTCAGCTCTATGAATTCAAAGCATAACTCCTTATGAGCACAATTCAGGCAATGTAAGCTTTGCCAGGACATTGCAGCCAATAAACCACCCGCGCATGAGACCACAGAGGTGCTTCGATATCCACAAGTGGACCAGATCTCTGTTTTATGTCTCTCCTGAAAGAAGGCAAGTGTTTTTCTCTACCGAGTTCTCACAGATGAAGTGGGCAAAAATGTTAGCCCTGTGACCTTAAAAACATCACACGAACAACTTTCCTACACACTGCTTTGGAAATGTCACCAAACGAAATGTGGCGTTTCGAATGGGCATAAAACTAAATAAGATAATGGTACAGCCGTTGCCTGGCACACAGTTGAGGACATCACCTTTGCTGCTAGAAAATGTAACAGGGTTGTAAAAAGTTGGGTTACTGCATTGCACAGTAATGACCCAAACATGTTGATACACCTGCTTCACTTGAAAATCGGTTCCTCTCCCAAACACAACCAAATAAACCCAAGTAAGGCCTGGAGAGAGAATGCCTGGAATGGCCTACAGGTGCTTGTTTTTCTGTTGTTAGGCAGCTGGAAGTTTGGCCAATGCTTAAAATGCACACTCAGTCACTTACACTTAACACATTTTCTGTTACCATAAGTACGGTTGATAAAGTTAGTTAAAAACTCTCTCAGATAATACTTCCAGAACTCCCTTCTGTTTCAAGCCTGCTACCTATGGAACTATTCCAAGGAAAACAAGCAGTAAGAATTTCAGGACAACCTCTGTGGAGCCCTTACCCCCCATTCACATGATTAAACTCTCATCTAATTGCCATTTGGCTGCCCCAGGTCTTCTAAAACTTAGCTTGTTTACTCCTTTGTACTGTATACATGGTATTTAAGCAAATACTGTTTACTCTGACTAGCTGTCTCATTGGATCATTGTTAATTGTATGTATTTCTACTCTCACCCTAGGCCAGGAGCTCATGGAGAGTTGGTGAAATGTAACACGTGAATCAATTTTGTATCACTGATGCTTAAAACAGAACTTGGCATCTAATATGTCTTCAATAAATATTTGTCGACTATCTTACGGATGCCTTAGTTGTCATACCTTATTTTCTATCAACCCCATAGCATTTGTTTGTAAAGTTCCTGCCTCTGCATCTCCATTATATCTAATGATACCTAGATTCTTAAATATCTGGCAGCAAATTTTAGCCCTCTGAACTAACCAAGCTCTTCCAGCAACTTATCACTCATTCACTAATTTACTTTCACCAAGTTCCTAATCTACGTTCTCAGTTTCAACAAATATTCAGCATCAACTGCATGAACACACCACACAACACGCATATATGCAAGTCTGAAAATTGCACAATCACTGACATCTATAATAACACTCTCCAATAGAAATATGGTAAGAGCCACAAACGAAAGCCATATGTGTGACGGCTTTCTAGTAACTATATTTTAAAAGTAAAAAGAAACAGGTAAAATTAATTTCTATACCTTTAAAAAGGTATAGAAATTTTTATTTAAATGTTAAAATACATTTTATTTAACCACGCATAGTAAAATGTTATTTTAACAAATGATCAAAATAAAAAATTATTAAGGAGATATTTAATGTCACATTTTTCTTATCTAGTCTTTGAAATCTGGAATATATTTAGGCTTAGAGTAATTCAATTTGAACCAGCTACATTCCAAGTATAGCATGGCCACATGTGGCTAGTGGTTAGCATATTGGACAGTGCAGATGTATAAAATCATATTTTCATAAAAAAGAGATGTACATAAAACTCATATAATACATAGTATAATACATGTGATATTAAGTTAAAACAATAAAACATGGGAGCCAAGGAATAACTCAATTCTAAGAGGAAAGATAGAAGTAGGATCCCCTGGACTTATTCTAATTCTCTTCCCTTTACTGAGCCAAGCATCCTCTCATCCTACCAGCTACGTTCTCCAATGATTGTGTGTATCTATGTATCTGTGCAAGCAGTTATGTCTTTTACAGAACTATATATAAATAAAGGATACATTTATGTGAGGATAAGACCACACATAAATAAATGTGATTTTCTACAGCTTATATTAACACTGTGATTACAATATATGGCAGAGGCAAAAGCAAGATAAAAAGAAAGGGCTGTGGTTGGCAAAATATATAATGGTGTACCCTTTTCCTAGTCAAGTACCGAAATGTAAGGGCAGGCAATGAGTAGAATACAGATGTGAACCTAGTTAAATGAGAAGCCAACTAATTCTGCTTTTTTTTTTTTTTTAAGAGGAAAAGGAATTAGTAGAAATTAATGATACTGTTTTCACAGCACCTGTTATACAAGGCTTTCTTTGTTCTTTACTATTAGGATGGGGTTTGAATTTTGAATGTAGAACTTAGAACTATAAGGACTTATAAAAATATTCCCCATGCCTGGCAGAGGTTTCTGTAATGTTACTGTTTTCTATCTAGCACAGACTAGGGTGAGGAGATACAGAGAAAAGAAACAGAACACCTACGTAAGGATCAGATGTAAACTAAATGATAGAGATTGAAAAGGCTGCATCAAAACAACTCAAAACATATGTAAAGTTTACGAGTGTCGAGGGCTTATCTGATAGCATTAACCTGGGAAGCATTCACCACAAAGCAATTGAGAGGCAAGCTGTGTTTCCCAGACTAGGGATTTGATTTGATTTGACTGAGATGAAGGGAAAGTGATTGAGAAGAAGAAAGACTCCGGAATGAAGCATTATATACCCGAGGCTGATTTAAGAGAGTAGAATGGGAAATAAAATAGATAGCTTTATACAAAACTTACCAACACAAAGCAAACGGAGGTAAGGGAGGAAGGAAGTAGAGATGGTGAGCCTGGAAACTGACACTTGACAGACTTAGCCTAGATCCACTGGCCACTAGCTGGTCATATAGTCTCTCTCACCTTCAATACCTTCATATCGAGGACTCAAAATGGTACCCACTCCATGAGGATTAAATGAGATTTTATATATATACATATATATATAAAATATTAAATATTAGCATATTGGACAGTGCAGATGTATAAAAATCGTATTTTCATAAAAAAGATGTACATAAAACTCATATAATAAATGTGATATAATACATGTGATATAAGTTAGCACATGTGATATTATTTTTCTAAATATTATATATTAAATGAGTATATAATATATATTATATATATATCATGTTTAGCATAAAGCTTGGTGTATAATAAAATGCTGAATACATTTTAGTTACACTTGTTAGGTTTGTGGGCACAAGGTTTGGAGTTTGATAACAAAGGCAACTGGGTACTTTCGGGAAGTATCAAATAAGTTACCTTTAATAGAAAAAAAATCTTATTTTATTGCCATCTGTTGACAAAAGAGCTTGTAAATGAAGAGTCCAACTTAGAATGTGGTGGTAGTCTAAGTGAAAGGTTGTTAGAATCTGGGCCACAGTTGTGCCTAAATCAAAAGAAATTAGTGAAGACTTGTCATATTTTTCATAAATAATGTGAGAATTTGTAATGAACAAGGTATGAGAAGAGCCAAGAGAAAATCATAGTCCTAGTTCTTCACAAACTACTCACTACTTGTACACTTTTGCAAGAGCACTGAATCTCTTCAAGTGTCAGTTTCCTCCTTGTTAAAATGGGTGTATTAATACCAACATCATGGGGATGTTATGAGGATTAGGGGAGTTATTCATCAAGCACTTGGAACAGTGACGGGCACAAGGTAAATGCTGTGAAAGTATGTGTTGGGTGAAACTGAAAGCACAACACAAACTCTTTAGGCATTTATTTTTACTCTCCCAGGCACTGTATTTTTCAATCCATAAGAAATACTGTGATGGCCGGGTGTGGTGGCTCACGCCTGTAATCCCAGTACTTTGCGAGGCCAAGGCGGGTGGATCTCCTGAGGTCAGGAGTTCGAAACAAGCTTGACCAACATGGTGAAACCCCATCTCTACTAAAAAAAAAAAAAAAAAAAAAAAAAAATTAGTCGGGCGTGCTGGCGCACGCCTATAGTCCCAGCTACTCAGGTGGCTAAGGCAGGAGAATTGCTTGAACCCAGGGGGCCAAGGTTGCAGTGAGCGGAGATCGTGCCGCTGCACTCCAGCCTGGGTGACAGAGCAAGACTCCGTCTCAAAAAAGGAACACTGTGGGCTGGACACGGTGGCTCACACCTGTAATCCCAGCACTTTGGGAGGCTGAAGCGGGTGGATCACCTGGGATCAGGAGTTCAAGACCAGTCTGGCCAACATGTTGAAACCCTGTCTCTACTAAAAATACAAAAATTAGCCAGGCATGGTGGCAGGCACCTGTAATCCCAGCTACTTGGGGGGCTGAGGCAGGGGAATCAATTGAACCCAGGAGGTGGAGGTTGCAGTGAGCCGAGATCACGCCATCGCACTCCAGCCTGGGGGACAAGAGTGAGACTTTTTCAGAAAGAAAGAAAGAAAAAGAGAGAGAGAGAGAGAGAGAGAAAGAAACACTGTGAATTAGTACAACTCCAATTTGAAGGATAAGGAGAGAATCTTGAAGACACAGAGTCACATAGACAGGAGTTGTTCCCAGCAAGGAGTGCACCCAGGTTTTTTACCCAGACCAGGCTCTTTCCCCTACCACAGGCACCTCCAATGCTGTGAACCTAAAAACCTAGAAGCGGTGATGTCACAATACTGAGAAGCTGGCATGGGCTAATCGGTGCACTAATTTGTCGTTAGAATTCTTGTTACTTAAAGAATTGAAATATCAGAAGATCGTTAGAATTGTGGAAACAAACGAAGACCAAGCAAATGAGAACAAGCAAAGGCTATTTCTTCAGAGCTTGCTCTAGCAAGACAGCCTCCATCACTTTCATTTTGGCGGAAACCGGCAGGCAGGGGAGTGGGAAAGCTTCAGAGTGGAAAAAGGCAAAGGTTTCAGGTCAGCCCTGTTTGGAGGCTGTTGGCACGGGGAAGCTGTCAATGGGCTAACCTATGTGATTGGTCAGGAGGGCATGTTTGGCTTTTTCCAGTTGGACCTAACTTGGAAAAAGGGGAAAAAATCAAGCTGCCAGTTATTAATCAATTCCTGGTTGGTTGACACTGGCGGTTACAGGGGTTATTGTTTGGCTCCCTGGACCAGTTGCTAGAGATAATGACCTGACTTCCTACATGTCTGATTTATAGAGAGTGGATTGGTTTCCTGGACTGGTTACTAGAGATTATGAATTGATTTCTGGGCTGGTTGCTGCAGATTGTGGATCAGGGTTCTCTTTTTATGTATGGTCCAGCCATTGTCCATTTGTATACTCAGTCTCTCAGAAGTCACCTGGTTGAAATCCCAGGCCAAGTATTTAACCCCTAACCATTGTCCAGCATAATGGAGAACTCCATCATACAAAGTGGCCGATTCCATTCTGAGACAACTCTCACTGTTTCCATATTTTAGTGATATTAATATTTAGAAAATTGTGCCTTCTAGTAATGCCCACTGCTTAGGTCTAGATCTGTGTTCTGACAGGTAATAGAACCCTCAGTGCATGGAACTCTCTGATGGCCTCCCCTTGTCAGATATTCCTGATATCTAAAGAAATGCAGGCTTTGTATGCAGTGGAAACATCTTGATGTCACAGCCTTAATCTTTCTATTCTACATCTCAGGGATAATCCTTTGCTCTGTCCACCCATGTATTTCATTGTTAATATACAACCACCACTCTAACTGTGAAAGTGAATCCTAACAGTAGGCCAAGATCCTTTCACCTGTTTCTAATATGGGTAAAATATCTCAGAAAAACATTATGTGAGTCAGCACCGGTTACTAAAATGCCACCCTACATAAGTACTTGGGACTTGAATAAAATTTCAATTGATGAATTCATATTTCTTAACTTTCCCTCATAGCAGATACTCTGCTCTGTCTCCCCAACCTCCAACCGTTAGAGTCATAGAACATTTATGTGCTTTTCTTTTTTTTTTTTGAGACACTGTCACCTAGGCTGGAGTGCAGTGTCACAATCTCAGTGCACTGCAACCTCTACCTCCCAGGTTCAAGCGATTCTCCTGCCTATGCCTCCCAGGTAGCTGAGATTACAGGCACCCACCAGCATACCCAGCTAATTCTTGTATTTTAGTAGAGATGGGGTTTCACTATGTTGGCCAGGCTGGTCTCGAACTCCTGACCTCAGGCAATTTGCCTGCCTCTGCCTCCCAAAGTTCTGGGATTACAGGTGTGAGCCACTGTGCCCAGTCTATTTGCTTTTCTTAAGCGAATGAATTTTTTTCTTTGTCCTTCCAATATTCAAACATGAAGAACATCAGAGAAAGAAAGACATACAAATGGCTCTTGAGCTGATCCTCCTTGGCATTAGTAAAGGAAGAAGGGGTTTTCTTAAAGTTGTTATCTACCTACTTAGATATAGCAGAGCATAAAACAACAAAATCAGAGGATCTCTTTCAGACTCCACACCCAACCACAGTGTGTTAACCTCCTCTATGAACACTGACTCACCTTCTCTGGCCCAGCCCTCTGCATTAGCAGACAATACTAAGTATTCTTACTAGGCAGAATAGGTCATTTCCCCCCATGTACTCTTACCTTACTCTTCAACCTCAAACATTGTAGTTAATACTCTTTCTGTCCATTGTGAGTGGATTACAGAAAACAAAAAAAAAAAAACAAAAAAAAACAAAAAAAAAAAAACAAAAAAAAACAAAAAAAAAAACTCATTGTCTTATTGCATGTTGCAAAGAAAATGTATATACTGAACAACATTACTTCTTACTATATAATACTCGCACACAAAAATTCATGCTAGTAAATAGTATCTCCACCAAGCCCCTCAACTATGTGTGTGATCAATATAAAATGCCGTTAAGTCACTGGACATGAGTCAAAGTGGGAGTACAAGGCAGACCTCAAACAAACAAGAATTTCACTATCTCCCACACCCTACCACCACCACAGAGAGAGAAAGAATGCTCATTCATCCTGTAGACAAAAACTGTATGGAGCAAACTTTCTCACAACGGGGAATCCTATCAGCCTTTCTTCTCTCCTGAGAGATTCCAACTGTTTTTAGATTCAGTCAACAAATTATAAATAATTTAACTTAGTGATTATTGCTAAGGGAAGAAAAATTAATACATAATAATGGGTAGGTTAAAAAAAAAAAAGAAAAACAAGATCATGTCCTTTGCAGGGACATAGAGGGAGCTGGAGGCATTATCCTTAGTAAACTAATGCAGGAACAGAAAACCAAATGCTGCATGTTCTGACTTATAAGTGGGAGCTAAATGATGAAAACACATGGACCCATAGAGGGGAACAATACACACCGGAGCCTATCAGACAGGGGGAAGGTGGAAGGAAGGAGAGGATCGGGAAAAATAACTAGGCTTAACACCTGGGTGATGAAATAATCTGTACAACACACCCCCATGACACAAGTTTACCTATGTAACAAACCTGCATATGTACCCCTGAACTTAAAATTAAAACAACAATAATAATACGGGTAGAAATCAACAGACAAAATATGATTTTTCTTTCACTCTCTGTTGCAGAGATTACCAGCTCCCTACCAAAGAGATTTTCTTCTTCCGTGGTGTTGTTCTGGAAAGTAGCTACCCAACTTTCATTTAGGATAGAGCCATGTGACCCGTGCTCACCAATGGAACATGAGCCAGAGTGAGTCACTTCTAGGCTGAAGTACATAAAGAGCAGTTGTGCCTTCCTCATCATTCTTTTTCCCCATCTGCTCACTGAAATTACAGGACTCTAATGTTTGCAGGAGATGGAAGACTGACAGGATGGAATAAGCTTGAGTTGCTGAATCACTGCCTGGAATGCCATCCACAAACACTCGATCTGGATTTTATGTGAGCAAGAAACATATTCTATCAAGCCACTGAACCATCAGCATTCACTTATTATAGCACCTATTAATTAATATTAATAATTAATACATCAATTCACCCACTTATCCTTTGGGAGATACCCCTAACCCCTACACTCTCTAATTTCAGTTGAATTATGCTGGTTCACCTCCAACTCTCCATAAAGAATATTGAATTGCTGGCTCTGCTATCATATACCTAAAAGCTACTGTGAGCAGGCACTTTCTGGAAATCTAATTTTGATGAAAATTCATAAAGGAGTTTGGACTTTAGCTGTGATCAGCCCTTTACTCTACAGACTATCATGAAGACCAGAGAGGAATGTCATGAACCTTAGGAATAGGCAGGCTCTTGCAAAATTTTTAGTCTGTAATGGGAAATGGCAGCTGGTATCCAAACCACGCCTTAACCCTGGAGGAATCCTTTGCTTCCTGGTTGCGGTTGAAATACTGGACCTTTCTCTTCCTTTAAGCCTCAGATATATTTTCTTATGATCTCTCTTATTTCATATCTTCACACTGATAGTAAGGCCTTTTTCCTGTTTCCAAATCACTCCATGTCCTCTAGTGGAGTTTCATCTGTGCTGTTCTTACAGCAGTTATTCCACACATTACAGTAGGCAAAGAATAAAGAAGAGAGAGAGGGTACTACTCATGAAACATGAGTAGAGCCCAAATCACATCAGGTCTCATAGGCCATGGTAATGACTTTAGTCTTTACCCTCAGAGGAAAAATGAAGCCACTGAAGCACATTAAGTATGATGAGGATGATATAATCTGTTTTGCTTTTTAAAAAAGATAGCTTTGGCTACAGGGTAGAGAGTAGGTAAAGAGGGTAATTAGAATGCTGTGACTGATCCAGTCAAGAGATGGTGCAACCTAAGTCAGAGTGGCAGAGGGATGGATAAATAACAGGCTTGTGATAAGGCCTAGATATGGGGAATAAAAAGAAAAAGAAATGCTAATGGAGGTACCCAGATGCTAATGGTGCTGGGAATGCTTTTAAACAACAGCACTTGCTCTACTGCTTTTATGTTTGCTTGTTTGTTTTCCTTACAGGTACTCTTTTTTTCTTTTTTGAGACAAGTTCTGGCTCTGTCACCCAGGCTGAAAGCGCAGTGGCATGAACAGGGCTCAGGGCAGCCTCAACCTGCTCAGCTCAAGTGATCTTCTCACCTTGGCCTCCCAAATTGCTGAGCTTACTGGCATGAGCCACCACATGCAGTCTTTCTACAGGTTCTTTTTTTTTTTTTTTCTATTTTTTGCAGTTCTCCTTGGCGGGGCTTTATTTAAAAGGTATGTTGCCTCCATAATTCATTAAGCCGAAGCTCGGTTTGGGCCAGCTTGGAACCCTAGATGGTTATTACAGAGCAACGGCAGATCAACAGCTCTCCCTTCTGCCAAGGTGGAGGGGATCGTTCCGCTTTAAAAGCAACAAGAAAATGCTGAAACGTTGCACTCTGACTCAGTATGGTTCTGGATTGTGTTTCATTAGTTAGCAGTAAAAGGAGAAAATATTTTAAAGACTCAGTTTCCCTCCTTATAGGTACTCCTTAAGCAATTGTCCTAAAGGGTGGAAAAGTGTCTCTGAACACACATACACATACACACACACACACACTCTCTCTCTCTCTCTCTCTCTCTCTGCTACGTGCAAGCCATTAGTGAACCATCCATTGCCAGACAGCTCTGCTCCTCCCTCTCCCCTTAGAGTTCTCTGCTTCCCCACAGATTATGAAAAAGCTGGAGACTCACAAATGTTCTTTAATTCTGATGTCAGTGCCCAGAAACACCATCAGATAACAGCTTAGGCCTGAGGGGCTCAATCTACTGATACCTCCCTCAATAAATGTTCTTATTGCTAGTTCTGCGAAGCAAGCTTTACCTACTACCACTTCCTCAGCAGATAACCCTTCCCTGACATTCTCTTGGACATGGGGGTTTTGTTGCTTCTCTCCTCTACATGTTCTCAGGCTCCAAGGGTGATCCTTCCTAGATCCAACACCCCACTACCACCACCAATTCCAAGGACCACACGGATTCACTTTACCTCCTCTTTCTCAGAAGGACCAAAATTCCTTGGTGCCTATCATGTTGGAGTCCTTCCTCTGTCCTCTGTTCTTGGTCCTAAGGGAGTTTATTTCCTCCATGATGAGGGTGCAGACTCAGCTTCTCTCACTTTTTCTCTGGAACCTCCAGTACATGGCAGATGTTAACTGAAAGAGAGAGAGAGTATGTAGCAATTTTTCCCCTTGGAAGTTTGCCTCAGATCAATCAATTTGCCATATTTAACATTCACGCTTTGTGCATATGCTAATAAATCATTAAAATTCATGTGGATTCTAACAGTTTTGGGTTTTCTTTCTTTTTCTATATTTTGTAATTCCTACTCAATTCTGTGAATTATAATATTGCAACTGAAAGTAGTCACCAGCAGAAATATTCATTGTACACACGACTAAAAAAAGGAATCTCAAGTTAAAAACTCCACCATTTGTTATATACATTTTGGCCTTGAGTAGTTCACAATTCTGTTTCTCTTTTCCCAGATGGAATACTTATTAACCTCAGATGCGTTTATGTGTTGTTGAACACAGTAACAAAATATGCCCCCTAAAATGTCCAGATAACCTAAAGAACCATAAAGAAGTTAGGGACTTGGGAGGTCATCAGAGCCAAGCTCCCATGTCATAAAGACTCTCCTCCACATGTTACGAGCTGGGCATTTGGCTCCCATCTGCACACTTCAGATGTCCAGGGACTCACTGTGAGATGAGCAGTCCCAGTGCTGGTTCCTGCTTCTGTTAGGAAAGTTTCTTTTACTGAAATAATATAAATATTCTCATCACTTTGACTTCTAGTTGCTCCAGAACACTGAAAAAAAACTTACTTCCACTTCTGAATGCTAGTGTTTAATTTCTGGCACACAGTTGAGTCTCCATGATGTATTTTCTTCTCCAGATTGAGCACGTGCAGTGACCTCAATTCTCCCTTGGAGGTCAGGTCTTATCAATTTCTCCCGCATCTACCCAGGTTGACTTCAACCACCCTGGGAACCCTTCTACCTCCTCTCCCGTCATCTCACCATGATGGACTCCAAATTAGGAATGCCCCTGCAGCACCCAGACCCTAACACAGACCAGGAGACATGGCGCAAATACCTTAGACCTAGGAATCTCATTAACCATTCTTAACCTCAGCACAGTTCTCTTAGTTTTAACTTTTTAAGCACCATTTGGCTACTCTTCAGCCTGTGCTTCACTAAAACCCAAACGCATTTTTGACATTTTGCTGCAAAGTTAAGACTTCTTCATCATCTGCCTGTTAACTTTGAACTAACTGATGGACTTTACACATATTCTTATTATATTACAAAGAATTGATTTCTGCCTAGTAAGATGTATGAATTCTTTTTTTAACTTTTATTTTAGGTTCAGGGGCACATGTGTAGGTTTGTTAATACAGATGTCTGAATTTTTTTTTTTTTTTTTTTTTTTTTTACAGCTTGTTGTACTTTAACGTGTGATACTCAACTCAAGGTACAAGATAATTGCATTTAACATTGTTATAAACAAAGAGACATCAGATCAGTCATTAAGGGCTCCAGAGTGAATGGTATCTTCATAACCTCCATGTTTATCATCTTTACTTTCTGGATGTAATTTAATAAGATCACCAGTTCAAAGAATGATAATTGCAGCTTGTGTCGCAAATTTCAAACTCTTAACTTTAACTATGGTTGGTTCAAACACCCCTGCTTGTTTGTTGTCTCCATGTTTACCATTGCTCAAATCGAGACCAATCCATTTTAGATTTTTACGTTCTGGGTTAACCTGAGCCTCATTACGAAAAGCTCTTAATTTGGCGACCAGATCTGTGGAGTCCTGGGCAGCATTAACTACCAGTGTATTAGGAATAACAAGAAGTGATCTGCAAACTCTGCAATAGCAAGCTATTCCTGAGGCCCCATGCTGGTTGCATAGTTTTCAAGATATATGGAAAGGGCTGCTTCTACAGCACCCCCGCCTGGAACCACGGATTTTGACTTGAAAACTCTCTTCACTACACAAACTGCATCATGTGAAGAGTGCTCCATCTCATCCCACATGAAATCATTTGCCCCACGTAAGAAAATCGATGCAGATGTACGAGCCTTAGTGTTTTTAAGATCAGCTCATCATCACAAATTCTCTCCTGTACCACTTCTGCCTGTCCCAACACTGCAGCTTCAAAAGTTTCTTCACCTTCCAAATTGGCCAGGATTGACAGAATAGTTGCTCCAGAAGCTTGAGCAATGCCTTTAAAACTCTTCTAACTGCCATAGCACCAGCCTCCACAACGTACTTCAGAAACATATCAACTCCACCAGTGGTTAAAATAACGTTGGCACCAGTTGCCAGGATCTTCTGAATTCTCTCGGCGATATCCGATTGTCTTTGTCTAATTTGGTCCAGTTTTCCAGGGTCTGTAACGACCACTAAACACCAAGCTTCATTTTTGTTTTTTTGTTTTTTGGCAGGCTAAAGTCAAGGCAAGCAACTTTTGCATTTATGATTCTCTTGGGCATGCCTTGGGATCCCACCACACAGTTGAGAGCATAGCCACTGATGTGCATACTCTCCGTTTGACTTCTCCCACGGGCTTTCAAAATATTAAGAGAATTCACTGGATACTGTGGCTGGCCTCTTATACCTGTGTATTTAATAGCAAGTACAGCATCTACTACCGTGTTAGCAAAGAAATCACCATTTATTCCTATGATTTTGGAAGACATGAATGTCTTAGCAGCATTAATCAGGCAATCTCTTCCCAGTTCATCTTTGTTAACAATTAGATTTTCATTGATATAACGCACTGCTTCCTTGCAAGCAAGTTGATAGCCACTAATAACTCATGTGGTATGAATTTTCTGTTTGACTAATTCATCTGCATTTTTTAGGAGTTCTGCTGCAATAATAACCACTGAGATAGTTCCATCTCTCACTTATTTGTCTTGCAGATCAGCCAGCTCACAAAGAACGTTAGCTGCAGGATGTTCTACCTCCAGTAACTTCAGGATGGTTGCACCATCGTTGGTAATGGTTACATCACCAATATCATCCACCAGCATTTTATCCAGGCCAACTGGACCAAGAGAACTTTTTACAATATTGGCAATCAAAGCTGCAGCCATAACATTCTGGGAGCGGATTGCCTCCCCAGTTTTGCAGTCCCCGAACATGGACAAAGGCCCCTCCATCTTCACGGTGGCGGTACACATCGACTTCTGCTCACACCGCGGACAACCAGTATCGCGGCCCCTCGGCCGACCAGCGACCACAGCAGTGGCGGCGACAGTGTAGAGCAGACCCGAGCGATGCCCCAGGAGCTGCTGGGTAACACCGCCCCACCCAGTTCCCGGCTGCCCCGGTCGGCCGCAGGGCACGGTGGGAAGCAGATGTCTGAATTTTTATTTTGCCATTTGAAATATTAGCTCTTCTTCCCAACTTTCAGGCAACTATCAAAATACTAAACAGGATAGACAACAAAATTCTGTGACAACATTTAAATGTACGAAATTTATTTTATTACTCAAATATATAAAATTTAAAAATTAAATTTGAATTATGTACTTCAAAAATAAAAATTCCAAATGTACTTTCTGATGTGACTTCTGAAGTGAGTTTGCTCCCTGCACATAAGAGGATAAAAGTAAAATAGAAATAGTCATATTCACAATTGCCAACCTGAGAAACTTAATTTTGAAAGAACTTATTAAAACCGACTACAGAAAATGGAAGGACAAGAGGTATGCTGACATCCTATTGAAGGCATTTATTGTGCTGTGCAAGGAAATTTTAGATGCACTATTCTGTAATCCTTCCCAGCTTATAGGCTGTACTTGCATAGATGCCCAGACTAATGAAAACAGGTAACTGAATTTGATATTCATTTATTACAGCAATTCCAATGGGTCTTGCACTATTGAATATATAAAGACTTCTAGTCACACCTGTCAATTCAGTGATCTCAAAGAGCCTTTGAAACAATGACATAAAAACCAGATAGCAAAAGAAAACCAATTTGTTTCAGCAATTTAATGTGTCTTTGGTTATGTTTCACAGATAAATATGTGCATATGCATTCAGTCCTGAGACATATGTATATATAGAATTGCTTAACTGTAATGCATTTAGCAGTAAATCTATGACCTAATTATTGCTATAAATTCATTACCAAAGCCTTTCCCTTTCACACACCAAGCGAAAATATAAACCTTGCACCATTATGAATTCTAACTGCAGCCAAACACATCTAATTATAATCAGTTGCAGTAAACTCTCACTCTGCATTAGGCATAATTAACCATGTGATAAATAATCAGTATAATAACATTTAATGTGCTGTGATAGCATTTCTAAACTATTCATGTGAATTCTAGAAAATAGAATGTACTTCAATTCTAACCAATGTTTTTAACCCTTTCGTGATTGAAATTTCATTCAGTGCCTTGTAAGAGAAATTTTAGTGCACTCACTCAAAAGTGCAAAATTGGATAAGCTTAAGGACATCCTTATGTACGTTGTAATAAAAACATTTTCTTTTTTTTTTTTTTTTGAGACAGAGTCTCGCTTAGTCGCCCAGGCTGGAGTGCAGTGGCGCGATCTCGGCTCACTGCAAGCTCCGCCTCCCGGGTTCACGCCATTCTCCTGCCTCAGCCTCCCGAGTAGCTGGGACTACAGGCGCCCGCCGCCTCGCCCGGCTAATTTTTTGCATTTTTAGTAGAGACGGGGTTTCACCGTGTTAGCCAGGATGGTCTCGATCTCCTGACCTCGTGATCCGCCCGCCTCGGCCTCCCAAAGTGCTGGGATTACAGGCTATTTTTGTATTTTTAGTAGAGACGGGGTTTCACCATGTTAGCCAAGATGGTCTTGATCTCCTGACCTCGTGATCCGCCCCCCTCGGCCTCCCAAAGTGCTGGGATTACAGGCGTGAGCCACGGCGCCCGGCCTAAACATTTTCTACTGTCATGAAAATATTATCTACTTTAATAAAATTTAATAGTAAATTACACCTCTACAAGTGTAGCCACTTTCTAAATTTTTAAGCATTGTCCCTAGCATGGCCAAGATTTTTCTTGGCATAATAGAGGATATAATTAGTAATAATTTTTAATTAATGAATCTGCACTTAAAGAAAGGTGTCACACCTGGTTTGTTTCAATAATAAGTGATAACCATAATAATTAAATGTCTTCTCTGTCCTTAAAAAGAATAAAATATGTCTATTCTATGGAAGAATATCCTTTTATTCTAGCACATAACATTTTTTATCACCAACACTAATATTTTCTTTTTTATTCCTATGACATCAATGTCAATTTGGAACAATATAAAATAATATTTCTGATTTTCATGTCCTTTGTTCAACTTTAGGCTAATTTCTCTCATGTCATTAAATGACAAAATGATAATAGCACCTATCAGAACTCCCTGTTTCTATTTTATAAATATGACAATAAGCCCTACGGAATTGCAAATGTTAGTTGGTTATACTGTAATTTTGTTTTGCATTGTAATCATGCTTAAAAATGGATCTTAAACTAGGGTTTACAATTTTTTTCCTCTGGGCAGAAAGTGTCATAATAATATTTTCTCTAGTGAGCTTTGACCTATATTTTCATTATAAACATGGTTATATGTTACATTTAATTACTTGTCTCTTTTTTTCCTCTCTCTTTGCTCCACAAGACTTTAGCCTGGTAATCTCTATGGCTCATCTTTATATGCTATTCTGAATTAACTCTTAATTAATCAAAGTTGCCAAGTGAATGCTCTTTCATGTTATCTATGCAATCGCTATCTGTGTTTCCACTTCATCAACTGAGGGGTTCTTCCAGAAGAGCTGGTAGAGTTAGAGTAATTCATTCACATTTCCGCACCATTATGTACAAATTCGGATAGATAAATATGAAAGACAATATGCTTCTCATGAAATTTAACCTGTAACCTTGTCGTTATTACGCATGTTCTTACTGACTCACCTAGCTGTCCACAAAAAATAAAGTAGATGTCACTGAGGAGTTGCTGTCTCCTCTGTATACAGAGAGAGTTGCTGTGGATCTAGCTAAAGGATCCTACTTTTATTTCTACTTTGTTACTGTTTATAAATGAAGCTGATACAAAAATTAAGAAATAAATAAGGAAACTACATAAAAGTACTACTAAAATATATTTACTCTCAAAAAGCATATGCCTCTTGAATATTATAATGGGGGACGTGAGAGTGGAAATAAAATATTCTGTGAGAGGAGGCTCCTCATCTGTTGGCTTTATTGCAGTTCCGCCAAAACATTCTTTTATGCCAGAAAAACATAGGAACATAGGCCATTTATTTCATGTAGACCAAGCCCTGTGCTGGGAATACAAACATGAATAATATATGGTCTCCGCTCTCACAAGACTCACTTTTTAATTAGGGAAACTGACTAAAGTACATAAAATATAACTACAGGACACTGTGATCATTGCTAGAGGCATACCATGGAGGAAGTGATTGTTAGAGTCAAGAAAGAACAGTCTGATAAAGAAATGAAGTGTTCTAAACTAAGAGGAAAGCATATGCAAAAATACAAGTGCATGTACGTAACAGCCTGATCTATCTGAGGAGGTGGCAGATAGTTTCCTATGGCCAGAGTGCTGCAAGCCTGTGACCAAGGGATGGAGAATATAAGGGAAGAAGACAGTGGAGGAAGTTGCCAGCATGCAAACCCCATGCTGACCTCCAATTGATGATCTCATTATTTATATCCTGTCCATCACCCCATTCCTGCATTCCCTTCTTTCCTTATTTACTCAGCTTAGATGCCGTGATCCATCATTATGATCACAGTTCACAAACACCTTCTGATCTTTTGTCTGTTTCTTCCTGTGCCACATTCCCAGAGCAAAACCCAAACCCTGGTTAACTACTCCCTTCTTCTTCATCCACAGCTACATCAGAGTAGCTGAGCTGGAGGAAAACAACACAAACACAATCTTTTTTTTTTTTTTTGAGACAGAGTCTTGCTCTGTCACCAGGCTGGAGTGCAGTGGCATGATCTTGGCTCACTGCAACCTCCACCTCCCGGGTTCAAGTGATTCTCCTTCCTCAGCCTCCTGAGTAGCTGGGACTACAGGCATGCGCCACCATGCCTGGCTAATATTTTGTATTTTAGTTGAGATGGGGTTTCACTCTATTGGCCAGGATGGTCTCGATCTCCTGACCTTGTGATCCTCCCGCCTCAACCTCCCAAAGTGCTGGGATTACAGACATAAGCTACCATGTCTGGCCGCAAAGACAATCTTATTAGTATCATCATAATCATGCAGACTCACCTGACGTTACATTTTTTATTATAAATCTCAGCAACACAATTACCTTTTTCTCATAGTTTGTTCTTCCCCTCAACAACCCATCTAATACCTTCCTTCTCTTAAAACATCCAACAGCTCCTCCTCATCCATCTCCCTTATTTCAATGAGAAAATAACAGGGATCAAAAGAAAAATTACACCATTTCCCGTCGCTTGTTTATACCAGTCACTTGCATCTCTGCCTATAATCTGACTTGTCTCTTGTAAAACTAGACAAACAATAAGCGCTCCCCTCTACATCCACTTGTACACAGGATGCCATCCTCTCCTGCCTACAGTAGCTGAAACAATAGCTTGTGAAACTAACCTATTTCCCTGTTCTCCTACATCAATCATTCCTTTCTACTAACTCCTTCCCATTAATTCAAACGTGCTGTAATATGTCCCATATTTAAATTACTTTCCTTTATTTCATGTGCCATTCCAGCTGCTACACCATTTTTATAATTTTTATTGTAGCAAAACTCCTTGGATATATTGCTCATATGAACTCTCTCTACTTTCTCACCTCTTGTTCTCTTTTTAATCTACTTTTATCAGATTTTTATCTCCACCACTCTACTGAAATTTCTTTTATCATGGTTTTTAACGGTCTCCATTTTACCAAGTAAATTAGCAACTCTCAATTTTCATCTTATTCAGCCTACTTTAAAAAAAAATCTTCCCTTCTAAAATCATATTCTTCATTGGACTTTGAGGACCCCCTCCTTCCCTGGTTTTTCCTGTACCTCACTGACCACTTTCTCATAGCCCTCTCTGTTGGTCCCTCCTCCCCTTCTGACCTTGGTGCCTCAAGGCTCTATCATTGGTCTTCTTCTGTAAGGACACACTTCCTCTAGATATCTCATCTAGCTCCAGAACTTTGAACACAATCTATACAGTGAGTTTTATCTCCACTTGCATTAGTTATTTATTCTTGCATGACAAATTACCCCCAATCTAGAGACATAAAACAATAGACATCTATTATCTTTGTTTCTGTGATTTAGGAGTCTGAGAACAGCTTGAGTGTCCCCGGCTCAAGGTCTCCATAAAGTTACAGTCCTCTGAAGATTCCAAGGGCTGATGGATCTGCATCCAAGCTCACCCAGAGGGCTGCTGGCAGGACCTCGCACAGGGGCTATGCCACTGGGCTGCCTCACAACAGCTATTTTTAGCTATTCTCAGCTAAAAATTTTGAGAGAATGCTCAAGACAGAAGCTACAGTCTCTGTGTACCCTAATCTCAGGGGTGATGTATCATTACTTCTACTATATTCTATTTATTAGAAGCAAGTAGTGAGTCCAGCCCACACTCAAGAAAAGCTGATCACCCAAGAACGTGACTATCAGGAGATGGGGATCAATGAGGACCATCCTAGAGACTGCTTATCACACCACCTCTCCCACCCTTGAGCTTGGCTTATAAATCCATTGGGCTGGCCGGGCGCGGTGGCTCAAGCCTGTAATCCCAGCACTTTGGGAGGCCGAGATGGGCGGATCACGAGGTCAGGAGATCGAGACCATCCTGGCGAACACAGTGAAACCCCGTCTCTACTAAGAAATACAAAAAAAAAATAGCCGGGCGAGATGGCGGGCGCCTGTAGTCCCACCTACTCGGGAGGCTGAGGCCGGAGAATGGCGTGAACCCGGGAGGCGGAGCTTGCAGTGAGCTGAGATCCGGCCACTGCACTCCGGCCTGGGCGACAGAGCGAGACTCCGTCTCAAAAAAAAAAAAAAAAAAAAAAATCCATTGGGCTTGAGCCTCATATAGGGCCCATGTGTAGTCTTCTGCCTGTCTATCTTCTGACTATGATGCTGTCTCTGATCTAACGCACTGGAGCATGGCAGGGGTAGCAGTAGTGGCAAACGTTCTTAATTCATTGACCACCTCCTCTACTGCTGGCCCCAGGGTAGTTCCCCACTCCTTCTGTAGTCTCAACATTCCTCTAGGGGTATCTACATGTATCTCCTCTGAGGGATTTCAAGACCCTTGCTCTGCAATACTTAAACAGGCCCTTCTGATTGATGTCCTTGCCTCTGAGCAATGTGGCAAGGCCATGTTCTCCCAGGTCAGCCTGAAGCCATAGTGAATGAGGGAGAGAGGTTCCTGATGTGAAGAGAACTATTCTTACTTTGCTAGTGGTCCTTTTCGCTCCTCCCCATTGGTGGTGGCATACAGAAGGCAGTGATGGGGTCAACACTGAAAAAGATCACATTTGAGGAATGTATGATTACAACCTAAAAGAGCTGAAGAGAAGACATAGGTGGAAGATATGGTATTTTACATTTACATTATAAAATTCTAAAAAGTAAATTTTAAATGACCAGAAAATGAATTATTGTTAACATTTACCTGCATCCTCTGGGCAAGACTTGCATTTGTGATTATCACCAACAAAGCACAGTAACTTCAATAGGGTAATTGGAAACCAGTATTCACCCAAACTACAGAGGATAATGCAGGAACATGAATAATGATGCTCACATTAAATAAATGGTATGAGGAACCTTCAGACAGACGCAAGATTTATTTTGTTTCAATACGAGCAGGATCCTAAGAGCCATGGCATTTTGAGTGACAGCAGCATTGCTACTTTATTCTCATGGTAGATTGCTGTGAACTGAATGTTTATGCTCCCCACCCTCAAATTTATATATCAAAGACTTACATTTGAGCTTTCTGATGGTGTATTAGTCTGTTTTCATGCTGCTAATAAAGACATACCCAAGACTGCATAATTTATAAAGGAAAGAGGTTTAATTGACTCACAGTTCCAAATGGTTGGGGAGGCTTCACAATCATGGCAGAAGGGAAAGGAGGAGCAAAGTCATGTCTTACATGGCGGCAGGCAAGAGAGCTTGTGCAGGGAAACTCGCCTTTATAAAACCATCAGATATCATGAGACTTATGCACTATCACAAGAATGGCACAGAAATACCCGCCCTCATGATTCAGTTACCTCCAGCTGGATCCCTCCCATGACATGTGGGAATTATGGGAGCTATAATTCAAGATGAGATTTGGGTGGAGACACAGCCAAACCATATCAGATGGTATTAGGGGTGGGGTCTTTGGGAGGTCATTACATTTATATGAGGTCATGAAAGTGAGGCTGCCATGATGGGATTAGTGTCCCTAGTGCCATTATTGCAAAAGTAAGAGAGAACAGAGCTCAACTCAATCTCTCTCTCCCCTCTCTCACTCTCTCTCTCCATTCCCCCCATCTCTCCATCATGTAAAGATACACCAAGAAGGGGCCATCTGCAAAACCAGGAAGAAGGCCCACACCAAGGATCATGTTTACAACATAAATCTGTTTATATCACTCCTCTGCTAAAAAAAAAAGCAATAAATACATGAAATCAAACTTCACAATTGCTTCTTGTCACACATAGAATAAAATCTAAAGCCTAAAATACCTGACCTCCAGCTCTTCTAATATCTTCCTCCTTTCTCCTTTATAAGGTGTACAAAAAACACCACCTCCTCAAAGAGACCTTCCCTGATTACTCTCATCTGGTCTTTTTCAATCTGTCATTCTCTAGCTCCAAATTTTCTATATTTTCTTCATAACACATCACTATCTGAGTCAACGCTGTATCTTGTAAAGTGATTTTATTTTATTCTGGTCTGTCTCTCCTGTTAAAATGTAAGTTTAATTAGGACTGAGACTGTTTATCTATTCACCACTGTAATAACAGTACCTAGAAGAGTTC